>NW_024383566.1:0-113784 GCF_016835505.1 Polypterus senegalus
CCCTTTCTTTTGAGCTTTTTTTGGGGACGGCTTACACCACACCGTGTAACAGGCTAAAGGGCGGGCCCAGTAAAACTTTTACAACCCTTTCCCATCCCAACACTATGCATCAAAGGGAGGCCGGAGCTGACTGGGGCGTCAGGTGATTAAAATTCTAAATAAAATACTGAACTGAAAGCCAAGAAAATCAGAAAATCTGGAGAACACCCAGCATCTCTAATTGGACTTCAGTATGAATAAATAAATAATATATACTGAAGTGAGTTAAACTTTAACAGAACCCTGGGACAGTCGTCTCGTCTGTCAGTGTATGTCATATTGTCACATTGTGATCTTCACTCTCTGGGCTCCTGTCTAAATTAACTTTTCACCCTCAGTGTCTCCTCAGATGTTCTCTCTGTCAGCTCTCAGCTTTCTCTTTAAATCTCCTCCTCCTCTTCTCCTCCTTCTCACTGAGCACAGACAAACTTTCCTTTTCATTTCTTCAAAAGTCACTTCCTTGTTTGTCTGACTGATTCTCTCTGCCCTCTCAGACTAAACGATGGCTGAAGCCCAGCTGTGTGAATTACAAGACGAGATCACCTGCTCGTTGTGTCGGGGAGACCTGACGCCCCGTGTCACTGCATTGTGGTCACAGTTTCTGTCTGAAGTGCCTCACTGCTGCTGGGATCAGAGCCAAGTGTTCAGCTGTCCTCAGTGCAGAACACCTTCACCTAGGCCTGAGCTGAACAGAAACCCCTGCTGAATGAAATGCGTAGAAACTAAAAAAGACAGGACTCATTTCTTCTCCATCTCAGATTATGCTGGCCCTGGAGACGTGGAGTGTGACTTCTGTACTGGGAAAGTTCAGGCTGTGAAGTCCTGTCTAACCTGCTTGGCCTCCTTCTGTCAGCCTCACCTGCAGCCCACTATGGATAGCGGCCTGGAAGACCACAAGCTGGTTGATCCTGATGGAAATCTGAGGGAGGAAGCTCTGTGCAAAACATCAGAAAAGTCTGGAAATATTTTTGCAAAACGTGATTTGTGTATCTGCATGATGTTGTGGTGACTGGACATAAAGGTCATGAAAATAGTGGAGCTGGAGGCGGAAGAAAGGAAAACAGGTGAGTGGGATTTGGTGTTTTTGAAACAAATTAAATAACAAGATTTAAAAGGGATTTTAAATCGTGTAACGAAAACTCTTCATCCATCTTATAAACCTGATTTTCCAAAGGACTTAGAGTGTGTGCTGAAGCCTATTCTGGGGGGGGAAAACCTTGGCGGGGCATAAACAGTCCATGAGGGGAAACCGGCTTCCCGAACACCGGAGAGTTCATTACGCCAAGCTGGTATTTGTCTGTCTAAATCAGATTTCTTTTTAGTTTGGTCCCCCCCCGGGGCCCCCGGGGGGAGGGAGGAGGGCTTGTGCCTCCTCCAGCCCCATGATCCCCCTTGGTTGGGCCCCGGGTAAAAGGGGCCCACCTTGGGACCGTGGTCACGAGGCTGCCCTGATGCCGGTTTACCCGGGGGGTCTTTGGCGGGGATGGGCCGGCGGGGCTTTGGAGGACCAGAGGGCTTGCCTCCTCCAGCCCCCTTATCCGTCCTGGTTGGTTTGGGGGGCCCCGGGTCAAGGCTTAAAGCCCACCCCTGGGGGACCCAGGGTCCCGCCAGGCGGCGCCCGATCCCGGTTCCCTTTGGGTCTTTGGGGGGGATGGGCCGGCGGGGCCCCTGGAGGCCCAGAGGAGGCGTCTGCCTCCTCAGACTGAGGGGGCGTCCGTCCTTTTTGGGGGGCCCGGGGGGTTGGGGTTGGGGTGGCACGCCGGCGCCCAGTCCCTTTTGACCCGGGGGGCCGGCATTTCCCGCCACCGGGAAAGTGCGGGGAAAAAACAAAAAGGGGCCCCAACGGACGCTTCGGGTGCGGGGCCTTTCCCCCCGGGGGTGGGGAGCGTTAAGTCCCGGGGGGCTGGGCCCACCCCGGGTTCCCATAAAGGGGCCCGCCCCCCCTCAGTCTTGGTGGGTGGGGGGGGAAAGGCGGGCTTGAGGGGGAAAGGGAGGGGCCGGAAGAAGGCAAAAAGACTGTGGGCCCTGGGGGGGGATTCAGTGCAGGGCTGGGGTGTTGTGGTCCCGTGATTTTTCCCAATTGTAAATAGTGAAAAATAAACAGTGTGTTGGAAAAAAATATGATGTCCATCTGTCTGTCCCGGGGCCAGCTTCACAGTATCTAATGTTTGGACAAACTACAGAAACTGAATGGGCACCTGGCGGGGTATGGGCTGACATTGGGCTACTCACAAAAATATCAAACATTCCACCCTTTTAAGGTGTTTAAGCAGGATGTGTTCACAACATAACCATATAAAATAAAGTGTTTTAGCTGCTTTTTTCCCATTTCTTTTTTGTCATTTTAAATAATTTCAATTGCATGTGGCTGTCTGGGCCCTTTTTTAAAGAGACTCAACCAAACAATCTGCACAAAGAACCAAGTCAAAAGATTTTTCAATAAATTTAAAACATTTCAATTAGCATTGCTGTGATATTCTCATTTAGTTTAAATAAGTAATCATCCTGAATTAGTGATTATTTGTGATCATTAATGCAGTAAAAAAGATATTTTAATTTTTAACCCCCCGGTTTAACTAATGTCTGATTTTAGATAATTTTGACCCACCAAAGAAAAAAACCCAAAGGCAGGTTGAAAAAAACAGTGAAGATCCCCGTTTGACCATCAATCCCGGGGGTGTCCAGCTCCATCCACAGCACTACAGTGGCTGCATTTTTTCACTACAAATTGTAATTCTTCTTTTGCCTTCATTTTAAATGCTTGCCCAAGACTCAGCCCCTCAATTGACTAAACTTGGAATACAAATGGGAAAAATAAAAGCTCCCTGTTCCGTCAATAATATCTAACAAAAAAGAAGGTAAGGTCCCCATCATGTTGATCTGCTCAGGTCCAAAAAAGCACGGGGGGGAAAAAAAAACCAAAATTTTGGGAAAATTCTTTTACAGGGGGTTTGACAACCTGGGATTAAACCCGGTTTAATTCCAAAAATTGACTCAAATTTAAAGAAACTGGCTGGGTCCGGCTCGGGTTTTTTGGGCTCCTCCTTCATATCTCTTTTGTTTTAATGCCATTTAACAATTCGGGGAACAAGTCTTAAAAAACAAAATTAAAATGTTGGAAAAAGTCAATTAACAAGAAATTGGTACGGGGTAAGAAAGTAGCAAAAAAGAAAACTCCAGTGCAGCTCTCAGGATCAAAGTTGTACCCCGTGATCTGTCCAAACTTAAAACCCCCATCATCTTGAGATGTTATTGGCTCGGGTTTTTGTAAATTGATAAGTTCAGACAAGTAAAGGGGGACCTCGGCCATTTTATTTATATTTAAAGGGGGAAAATTTTTAAATCCCCCAAACAACCAGAGCCAGTGAAAGGGTTTAAAGAACTGGGTTATGTTTTGTATTTTCTTTTCTTGTATAATTCTTGCAGCCACATTTGGATTAACTGGGCTGTATAGAGAACAGTTTGGCCTCCATGAACCCCGCATTGCATAACAATTTACTTTAAATAAATAGAATTTTTTCTCAATCCTTTAATTTAGGCGCCTTAATTTCCCAACATTTTTTGATGGAAGAAACACATTTGGACAACTTTGCAATTGCCTTTAAATGACATGCTAAAAATCATCATAACAGTGCAGGCTTTGAAACTTGATAAGAAACGGGGTTGCCCATTCCCAAAAAAGCCAGGTGTGAGCTTTAAAAAATCCAGCTCGGAAAAATTTCCCCCAAATTCTGTTGAAAAAATTGATCAAAAAAAATCACAAGCTATGTCCTTTCTCTATGGAAAGGGAAAAAAAAAATAAATAAAGTAACATGTGTGGAGGATGGCGGGGTCCTGGGGGGTCCTGAGGACCCCCGGGGGTGCCAGCTGGAACTCCTGAGCCCTTATGGTCAGTTTTTTCACCCATGGAAAATGAGCGGGAAACTGGCAATCAAGCACCTGGAGCACTTCGGGGGGGTTAAAAAGGGGCCACCCCACCACTCTGGGGCCTGGTGGGAGGGGGGAGGATGGGTTGCCGGGAAAAGGGTGGTGGAGGAAAAAAATAGTTTTTGTTTTTGTTTAATTTGGTGTTTGTATTGGGACTGTGTTTGTCCTGTGGGATTAAGGGGGAAACCCAAAGGTGAAGAAAAATAAAAGTTTATTTATTTTACATGTGCCTCTGACCATCTTGTCAGGTCAGGCCCCATTAGCCCTTTTTTATAATAGATTTATTGTTTCCTCTGTCTGTATATTTTTTTTGACCTCAGTACTTCTTCTTTTATCCTTATTTTTGCATTTTACATTTTTTGATTCATTTCCAAGGTGCTCCAATAAGTTTGTATTTCTTCTTTATCATTTATTTTTTGTGCAAGATTCCCCCCCAAATCCAAAGACATGCATGTTGGTGGGTTGGTTTGCTAAATTAGTCTTTCATTTTGTGTGTGTGTGTGTGTGTGTGTGTGTGTGAGGGGTGGCATGAGGTGTTTCCCCCGTTGTGCCTGTTATAACTGGGATAGACTCCGCTCCCCCCACCACTTTGCTCTGGATAAGCAGGTTAAAAAAATGGATTTTGGATCATTTATGCACGCGTGTTTGGGTTTTTGATGATAAATTTTCCCAAACAGCGGTCTGAACCACAGACATGGAAGTGAAAGTGTGACCCCAATGTTTTTGGGATTGTATTTGAATTCCTCCCTATCCACCTTTGGAAGCTTAAATGCAAAAAGGTATTAAAAGGAAGGTTTGAAAAAAAAAGTTGTTTTTTTTCTTTTGATTGTTTTCGGTATCTCAGATCACGTCCCGTGTTTTAAAATCTATTGAGTAATATATGACAGTCTATTGAAAAAGAGTATCTCCCTCTTAATTCTCTCACATGCCAAACCAAACCATGTTTTGTGTGATTATCTCTAAATTTTTTTCCCCATAAAAACATGGATCAGTCATCACTACACAACACATGGGGTAAAAAACAAAAATACAAAAATATAACATCCTGTTCTCACAGTCAAACTTTGGTGATCAGATGATTTTTGGTCCACCATTGCTGCCCTCCGTTCCATTCCTCCTGGGTTCGAATCCCTATCTTCTACATCACAGTGTCCTTCAAACTCTTGTATTCATTTGTCCTCTCTTAAAGCTCAAACTCCATCTTCAATCTTACTGGTAAATTAAACTTTTCTTTTAATCTTGTGTTGCTATTCACATTTTGAGTCAAATCTGTGGTCACCTCAGTGTAAACATAAAGGCAAGTGTGAAAAAAAAGTTAGTTTCCACAAAATCAAAACAAATGTTTGAAAAATTTCCGGACTCACAAAGAAAAAAACTAAAAATGTAAAAGTAAATTTGATAAGACCATGTTGCCCTCTTTTGCCCAAAACAGGAACATTTGGGGGGGCAACATGGAGTGAAACCCGGAGGAGACTTGAGGAGAGAAAAAGGGAGATGAAAATGTGGTGGAGCAGATAAAAGTGAGTTGAATTGGGCGCCCTTAAAATTATGGCATAGGAATAAAAAAAACAAAAAACCAAAAGCTTCACTGGTATGGCGTGTAGGGGCAGACAGAAGGACAGAAACATTTTTTTTTTATCATCCATGGTATTTCACTTCAACATCTTCTTTTATTTCATTTCCCGATTCAGAGTAGGCCCTAAATTATAAAACCTAAAACTCACCCGTCTAAACTCATTGACGCTCACAAATTTCCTTTTCTTAATTTGTTGCTTAGTTTTTATTTTAAAGTAGTAAAAGATAAAATAAAGGTATGTTACCTTCTTATCCCTCAGTCTTCCTGGGACCCAAAAACCAAATGGACTTTTGGATATCCTTTTTAGTTCTGCTCCTCCCCTTTATTCTTTAAGTTTTCGGCAGATTTGGCCTTTTAATAACAATGACAATGCAGCTGTACCAAGAAGGTCTCTGGAAAAAACCTTCGCCCTCCTAATTTTAACCCCCAAACTATCACTCTTTTGCTCTTTCTGGGACTGGTGTGGGGGTCCCTTTAGGGTTTTCATTCCTGCTTGGTATCTCAGGATTACCAGTCAACTCCTAAATCAAGGTCTTGAAAAGCAGGTGGACATTTTTCCTTTGTGGGTTTGAGGGGTAGCAGTGTGTACTGTTCCTTACACTTACATCAGACTGTGACCTACCTGTCACTACTCTGCTGTGTTGTTCTATGCCACTTTGGGTGCCCCCCCTACAACACCTGGTGAGCCATTCAAATATAACCCTAGTAAAATATCAGTAATAATATAAAGTTAATAAAATGACTAGAAATGAAGACTCAGTCCCGAGTTTGAGATTAGAAAAAAAAGGACAATAAAAAAATCCCGGTTCATGAATGAAATTAAATCAAATTCCTTACCAACCACAACACACTTGTTTAATATCTCCATTTTTATCTGATTTGTCACCAACAGGGGGTATGGACCCCGAACCAAACCAAACAGAACAAAACTACCCCCACACGTTTTTGGTCTAAAGACTCAATTTTCACAATTCCTTCCATCACACAGGCATTTGTTTTCAATACCCAAAATCATCATCATCTTATCATCATCTTCTTCTTCTTCTTCTTCTCTAATTCCATGTCCATTTCACCTGACTGGGCTGGAGACTTTTTGCTAAGGGCCCCGTGGTACTTCCAATACATCGAAAAAAAAAGGAAATCCTTTCGTTTTAGAGTCCCCATAGGATAATGGAAATGTTCCCCTCGTCGTCCTTCTAATATCTCTAAAGGGGTGACTGTTCCCGATGTCATATCCCTTTCCTTCATAAACCCCCACCAAATTAGATGAAAATTTTTTCCTGGCTAAAAATTCTCGCTTCCCCCCCATTATTCTAGTCTGTTTTTTCATGATTTTCCACCAAACATCTTTACCAGGATGCCAAAAACAAACTATTCTTTACAACATTAAAAAACCCACAAAGTGTTTCTGCTGTAATTCTTATTATTGGCTAATTCAATTCTTTCTTTATTCAATCAGATATCTTGGAAAAAGGGAAAAGGAAAAAGAGAAAAGCTTCATTGATCATCCACTGCATTGAAGAAGCTCAAAGAACTTGTTTGAAAGGATCAAAAAACAAGAAGAGAAAAAAAAGCTGAAGGGTCTTTGGGAAAAATAGAAGGGGTTAGGAGCTGAAAGAGACACTAGCTGAAGGAATTTTTTGGGAAAAAAAAGGGTCATGTCCACTTTTTACAGGTGAGGCTCCCGGGGGAAACCCTAATCAGACTGGGTTTGTCAACCTGAGAAACGTTTAAAAGAAATTCAAAAAATAAAAGGGGGGGTTTCAACATGACAAGGGTAGGCCATTTTAAACCAACACAGAAATTTTTTTCTATTCCTCTAATATTTCAAAATTATAAAAGTCTCAGTTTTGCTTTTTTAAAAATCTCTGTCATATCACCTCCTAATATTTCTATCCTAAAACTCATAAGATTCTCCAAATCCCCCAGTCCCGTCTCTCTTCTCATCTTTCTCTTGTGCTGTTTGTTCATTTCTCTAATTGGAAAGCACTGCACCAAATATTCCGAAATGGACTCACAAGTGTTTTCTTCATGGATGGAGATTCTCTATTTGTTTTATACTTCACACTTGGACACTATAAACTCAGCTTCTCACTGCCTTCTCTAATCTCTACTGCTGGGATGGTGTGGTACAAAAAGGCCAAGTCTTCATCCAAGTTACCTTTTTTTGTGCAGACCTTCCATTGTGTAATTATACTGAGGGCTCTTACTTCATGTATATTTTTTAAAATTTTTAAATTTAATTGATTTCACCTCAGAACTCTAAAAAGCCCCTGTCTTGCTCTCTTTGTCAAGTCAGTTCTTTTTCCCACCTGGCCTGTCCCCCCAGTCCCCCTTTTCTACAGTCTGATTACTCTGCTCTTATGGTGTCCTGCAAACAGCTTATTAAAGTCAATCGATCTCTTATGTCTCCTCACTGAAAAACTCTGTCATTAATAACCAATAAATGAATGAATGTCTCCACATTTTTAATCCCAGTTGACTATCATTGGGTGGGAAAATAACGTAGTTTACTGGTTTGTCTTCTGTTTTCTGTTGTGTCATCCGTGTGAAACCCTTCTCCCTCTGGGGGGACATATAAAAACTGGAAGGAAAAAAACAGGCGTCATAAGCAATGCAATATTAAGACCTTTGTACAGTATAGTCAGTTGGCAGTTTCTGGGTTTGCCATGGGTAGATACCAACCAATAAAATAACGTGAAAAGGGAAAAAATAAAGGGGAAAAAAAAACACAAAATTTCAGTGAATGAACAAACCAAACTATCTAAAAAAGAAAAATTGTCTCATTGGTTCATCGTCTTTCTTTTTGGAGTGCCACCTTAAAAAATTTTCCCAAAATAACTTTTCCTGGCTGAGGTGGTCAGCAAAAATAATCCTTAAAAGGGAAACCCCCCCCAAATTTGTTCCCCTTTATCACCTTATTTTTCCCAACACCTGAAATTAATGGGCCCTTTCCACCTCAACAAATTTTCCCCGTGTAACCGAATGCTTCTTGGCGTCTACCGAAAACAGACCTAAATTTCCATTTTTTATTAACTTTTCAAAAAAAAAACCCACAACAGTAACTCAACAAAAAATTTTCATTATTTCAGGTATGACTGAATGAATGTGAAACACACAAAAACCTCATGTTGAAAGCGTCTTGATATGGAAAGCTTTTGGGCTTAAGACTTACACATTCAGCAACATGTCATTTAAAAATTTCTTTTTATTCAGTTTTTTCCTGAATAAAAGCACCTTATTTCATCAACCCTTTTTTGAAAATGTTCATTTTAGTCATTCTTTTTTTTTTTAAAAATTGGGGGCTTCCCAACTCCTTTTCCCAACCCCCTTTTTTGTTTTTTCCCGATACCCTTTAAGATTTTTTTTTTTTGAATTGTTGCTCTTTCATTAGTTTTACTTTTTTTGAACCTTAAAACAAATTTGGAATCTTTTTTTAGTCCCAACGTTCTGAAACTTTTAATGGATCAGTGGGGGTGTGTTTAATGACTTTTACTATAATTCAGGATCGGGTTTTTCTGTTTTTGGTTTCAGCACAAAAAACCATCATCAGAGTAATTTTTTTCAAAATAAAAAAAATGCGTAGAGGTAAAGTCCGTTTTGGGGAAATTTTCTATTAAACTTCAAATTACAATTTGCATCTTAGACTATCACCTGTATATATTACCCCATTTCCCTTTTTATTATTTCTCGAAAAAAAATTTCTCTTTCTTTTCTTCAAAAGTTTACTTTTTTTGTTTGAAATGTTTTTTTCTTTTCTATTCTGCATTTGCTCTGCATGTGTTTTGCCTATATTTTTTAGTCTTTTGATTCCGTTTTTTTTTTCTCTAACCTGCTCTGCAAGTGTTTGGCCCCCGTTTTTAACCTTTTTTGGTTTTTCTTTTTTTTCTTTTTATTTCTGACCCCCTTTGTCCTGCTTTTTTTTCAATGCGCCCGGTCTGTGGTGATTCTTTCCCTTTTTTTAAATAATAATTTCATTTTTTTGCTCTCCCGGATCTTTCTTTTTTTTATACTTTCTAATTTTCCAACTTTCATTTTTCTTTCACCATATATTTGCGTCAACATTTTTTTTTTGAGCCTTTTGAAATTCCCTGCTTTCATAATCTCTAACCTGCTCTGCATTTTGTAGGCAACGTCTGCTGTTATTTGGTTGTAAGTAGGCGTGTCTTCAGGAATCTCATGTTCCTCATCAGGTGGGCCTGGTCAATCTCTTGGCACAAAAATCTCATGTTTTAAGGTCCCACGGGGGAAACTCCATGGCCAATCTCTTTGTCCCTTAGTCTTTAAAAAGTCTTCCTGATCTTAATGGATCTTTTTATAATGGTTGATTTTTTTAAATTAATAACATTCCATGCAACAAGTCAGTTTAACAAAATGGAAAAAAATCAACTCCTCCCCGGGGAAAAGGCTGGAAACCATAAAATTTTAAATTAAAAAAAAATAAATAAAAAAATAGAATAAAAAGGGAAAAACCCACTTCCTCAATTTTAAATTTTTTTCTAAAATGTTTGATTAGCCCTCCGGGTTTTTAAAAAGGTTTAAAAGGATCCTCTAAGTGAGAATAAAATTTTTTTTCCATTTTCTAATATATACATCAGTTCCCACTGTTTAAAAAAAGGAGACGTTGGATTTTTCCCAATTGAGTAAGATAAGTCTACATGCCAATGTAAAGTAAAGGCAATCGTTTTTTTGTCCTCCCCCCTTTTGCCCTCTGTGGCCCCCCAGAAGCTGTTGGGGGATTAGGAGGTTGGACACTCAGTCTTTCTGTAAGGTATTTAAAGATTTTTAGTCAAAGATGTTTAGTGCAGGCCCAAAACATGTGAACTAATGAAACTGGAGCTGTTTCAATGTTTGCAGGTTGATCGGGTTGGGAAAAATTTTGGGCAGTTTTAAACAAGAGATGTTTTCCGACATTAAAAACTGCGTCCCTTTGGAGAGGGGGAAAAAAGGATTTTTGGGGGTCCACAGATAAAACTTCTCTATCTTAAAATACTTTTTGTTAGTATATTGGTTTTTTAGTATATTGGATAACTTTTTTTTTTATTGGGGTACAAAGCAAAGAATATAAAGAAATACTGGGATTTTACTTTAGGGGAAAGTCTGTGATGTTCTTCTTTTTCCCGGTTTTTTTTGTAAAATTTTTTGCCCCGTAATAAAATTTAAAAGTTAGGTGAAACCCTAAACCCTTTCCCCCTTAGGTCTTTTAGGTAACTCTTTGGATACGTGGATGTTTGAGTTCAAATAAATTAGGTTATTTTGATTAATCTATATATATAAAATTCTTTTTGCGTTTGAACGTTTTCGTCTGCCCAAAAAGGAACAGGAAAAACCTTAAATAAACCCCATTCTTGCCAAAGGCGAATGGTGCTAGCTCTGGCTGTATTCATTAGGATCCTTCAAATTATTAGATTGGGCCAACAGCACATTGGCATTGAAATTACCTTTAAACCACCTCCCGGGAAAACCCAATTTGCAACATCAAAGGGTCGGAAGGCAAATGTCTTGCAACATTAAAAGATAATAGTTTGGGATAGGTGCACCATCCCAAAAAAAGGCATAAGCCTTGAACCAAACAAAAAAAGATCTCAGAGATCTTAAAAATAATGGGGGTACTGGTTTTCCGGAGATTTTTCAAACATTACCAGTTATTCACGAGGGGCACCCAGCGGATGAACTCCTGTTGTTTAAATCCATTTCTCCCACAGTCAGTTATATTTGCGTGTTCTGGGGAGGTACATGAAAAATTATACTTTTTACATTGAAAAAAAATTAGTTTCCAAAAAACCGCAGTAGTACTTTATCTTTACCAAAGTAATTTTTCTGTTTAAAATTTTATAACTTCATATTTTTCAAAACCCCTCCATCCCTTTCCCAAACGAATCAAACACAGGGTCACGGGGGGGCTGCGGAAAATCTCAGAACATAGGGCACAAGGCGGGGAAACAATGCGGGCAGGGTCCAAACCCCCGGACACACAAAACACCAAGCACACACTAGGGGCAAATAGAATCAAATCCACCTAACCGGCATGCTTTTGGCTTGGGGGAAACCAGAGCGCCGGAGGGAAAACCCGAACCAGGGAGGCATCAAACTCCCTGGAAGAACCTGGGAACAAACCCAGGTCTCCTAACTTTGAGCTGCAGTCTACCACTGCCACCGTGCTCCATGTTTTCAAATTATTTTATAAAATATTTTCTGTTTAATAATTTGTATTTATATTAATCTTCTTATATATTACTTCATATTCTCGTATGATAATGATTTAAAAATGTTTTTATATTTAACATTTATTTAAATCTCTTTAATTGTTGAAAAAATAAATTAAATTTAAAAAACTTATTTTAAAAAACTACATTTATTTTTTCCCCTTGCACTCAGTGGGAAGCCACTGGGGAATTAATATTTCTTAAAAAAAGATTTTTGATGTATATTGGAATGTTTTGAAATAAAAAAAGCTTAGGGACTTGTAATTCTTATTATGTGACTCAATTCAATGTCTTTCTTTATTCAATCAGATATCTGTGGAAAGAGAAGTAAAGGAAAATGAGAAAAACTTCATTGATCTGATCCATTGCATTGAAGAAGCTCAGAAGAACTTGTTTGAGAGGATGAAAGAACAAGAGAAGAAAGAAATAGAGAAGGCTGAAGGAGTCATGGAACAACTAGAGAAGGAGATTGAGGAGCTGAAGAAGAGAGACACTGAGCTGAAGGAGCTTTATGACAACAAGGATCACATCCACTTCATGCAGGTGAGGGAAGCTCCTTACAGGAAACCTAGTCAGATTGGGATGTGTGGGACCTGAGAACATTTAAAAAGAAATTCAAAAGATCTGAGGAGTTTTTACAACATGAGAAGGATAGGCCATTCAAACCAACACAGAATGTCTATTCATATTTCTCTAATAATGTCAAAATGTATAAAAGTCTCTGAGTCTCTGCTTTTTAAACATCTCTGTCATATCATCTCCTAATATTTCTATTATAAAACTCATAAGATTCAAATCCTTCAAATCCCACAGTCCAGTCTCTCTTCCCTCGTCTTTCGTTTGTGCTATTTGTTCATTTCTCTAATATGGAGACCAGCACTGCACACAATATTCCTGAACTGGACTCACAAGTGTGTTCTTCATGTGATGGAGATTCTCTTCTTGATTTATACTTCACACATCATGGACACTATATAACTCAGCTTCTCACTAGCCTTCTCTAATCTCTACTAGCTGAGGATGGTGATGAGTACACAAAGGGCCACAAGTCTTCATCACAAGTGACACCTTCTAGTGCAGACCTTCCATTGTGTAATTATACTGAGGAGCTCTCTTACTTCATGTATATTTGTTTACATTTAATTGAATTGATTTCACCTCAGAACTCTGAAAAGCCCAATGTCTTGCTCTCTTTGTCAAGTCAGTTCTTTGCCCACCTGGCCGCTGTCCCCTCAGTCCCCTTATCTACAGTCTGATTACTCTGCTCTTATGGTGTCCTGCATGAACAGCTTATTGAAAGTCAAGTCGATCTCTTATGTCTCACTACACTGAAATACTCTGTCATTAATAACCAATAAATGAATGAGAGGTGATCTCCACATTTCAATCCAGGTTGACTGCCCATCATGTGCGGCGCGGACACATAACGTAGTTTACTGGTTTGTCTTCTGTCTCTCTGTTGTGTCATCCTTGATGTGAACCCTGTCTCCATCTGGGGCACGTATAAGAAACTGGAAGGAATAAAACAGACGTCATAAGCATACTGCAATATTGAAGACCTTTGTACATTATAGTAAATTGGGACAATTTCTGGGATATTGCCATGGTGATAGATACCAACCAATAGTTAAATAAGCAGCATGAAAAGGAAAGAAATAAAGAGCAAAACAAAACACAAAGTTTACGGTGAATGTAAGAAGCACAAACTATCTAAGACCAGAGAGAAGATCGTCTCACTTGGGTATCGAGTCCTCTTTCTTTTTGGAAGTGGCCACCTTGAAGAATTTCCCAAAGTTACTTTTCCTGAGCTGAGGTGGTACAGCAAGAAACGATCCATTAACACAGGAATCCCCACCAAATTTGTTTCCCTTGATCACCTTATTTTTCCCAACACACGTGAGGAAATTCGAATGGCCTTACCACCTCAACAAATTTCCTGCTGATAACCGCCAATCGCACTTCTGTGACGTCTACCGACACGCAGACCTAAATTGTAATTTCTTATTAACTTTTGCAACCAAGAAACCTACACAGACAGTAACTCAACAGAAGTGTGTTTATTATTTCAGGTATGACTGAATGAATGTGAAACACACACAAACACACACTCATGTATGAAGACGTCTTGATATGGAAACGCTATTTGGGCTTCCAAGACTGTACACATTCAGCAACATGTCATTTAAATGATTCTTTTTGTTCAGTTTTATTCCTGAATAAAAGCACACTTGTTTCGTCATACCTTTTGTGAAAGTGTTTATTTAATATTCCATGCCTTTTTGTGTTTTTAAATTTATTGATTTTATTAAAATCCAGTAGCATTCCATATTAGCAAGTCAAGTTTAACAAAATGAAGTTCGAAACAAATCAACCCCCACCCATGACAAAGAGAGCTAGGCCAACAGAATAAAACTTTAATAATAGTAAAAATAAATAAATAAATAAAGAGGAGACAGAATCCACTTCCTCAATTTAAATGCTTATTCTAAAATGTTATCGATTAGATCCTGCCAGGTTTTGAACAAGTTTTATAAAGACTCTCTAAGTGAGAATTTACTTTTTTTCCAATTTCAAATAATATATAACATCAGTTACCTACTGACGTAAAATGGGAGAGTTCGGAGTCTTCTAGTTGAGCAGGATAAGTCTACGTGCTAATAGTGAAGTAAAGGCCATTACAATTTGTTTGTCCTTTACTTTAAGCCCCTCTGTGAGCCCACCAAACACAGCCGTTAGTGGGTTAGGAGGGATTGGGACACCAAGGCTGTCTGAAAGGCATTTAAAGATTTTAGTCCAAAATGATGTTAATATGATGCAGGCCCAAAACATGTGACCTAGTGAGGCTGGAGCTCGACTGCAATGTTTGCAGGTTAGATCTTGGCCTGGAAACATTTTGGACAATTTTAAACAAGAGAGATGTTTTCCAGACATTAAAAGCTGCGTACGTTTGAGAGGGCGGAAAAAGGTGATTATCGTGCAGAGGTGCCACAGATAAAAGCTTCTCTATCTTAAAATGCTTTCTACATTGGTTCATATTCTGAGTGAGTGAAGCACCATTGGGTTGTTAGTAAATTGGCGATAACTTGTACTTATTGGGATACAAAGCAAGGAATATAAACAAGAGCTGCAGGATTTTATTTCTATTGCTGACCAAGCCTGTGTGTGTTTGTCTATTTGTGTCCACGTCCAGGTTTTTATTGATTGTAAATTTGCTGCCCAGTAATAAAATTGAAAGTTAGTTAGAGTCATGCCACCATCTGCCTTAGGTCTTCGTAGGGTCGCCACCATCTGCCTTAGTTCTTTGTAGGGTCGCTCTTTGGATACGTGGATTTTTTGAATTCCAAATAAATGAGGTTATGGTCGAGTCTAATTTCTAAAAAAAAAATTTATTGAAGTATATTGGAATGTTATGAAATAAAAAGAGAATTTTAGGAAGGATATTCATCTTAACAACTTTAATTCTTTTAGATAAAGTGAGATGAAGGGCTTTATGTTTACTTGTGATGTTAACCCCTCGGTATTTAATCTGATCTGCGATGATAAAAGGGAAGGTGTCCAATCTAATATTGTGTGCTTGAGAATTCACTGGGAAGAGCACACTTTTAGTCAAATTAATTCTGAGACCAGAGATCTTTTGAAATTCTGAAAGTGCTGTTAGGACTGCAGGCACAGTATTCTGTTGATCTTATATATCTACAGTACCATATCATCTGCAGAGAAATATTTGGTTCAAGTCCTTCTCTGACAATCCCCTTTATCTCATAAGCGTTTTGACAGTGAACTGCCAGTGGCTCAATGGCGATTGCAAAGAGCAGTGGTGACAGGGGGCATCCTTGTCTGGTACCACACTGTATTTTAAAGGAGTCTGAATTCATGTTGTTAATACAAACTGAACATTCTGGACTGGTATACAGTAGTTTGATCCATGTACAAATGTTTGGGCCAAACCTAAATTTCTCCAGTGTAGTGAAAAGGTAGTTCCATTCAATCATGTCAAATGCTTTTTCTGTATCCAATGATAATAATATCTCTGGGATGTTAGACTTTGTGGGTAAGTATATTACATTAAACAGGCGTCGGAGATTGGAAGCTAAGTGTCGGCCTTCAATATATCCAGTTTGGTCTTGTGATATTACTGAAGGCAGCACTTTCTCCATCCTTCTAGCTAGGACTTTGGAGAGTATCTTCACATTCCACATCTTATTTTGAAAATATTTGAACTTCACAGTCACAAAACAATTTGGCTTTTATTCAAAAATAAAAACAAATGTAAAGAAATCGCTTAGATGACATGTCGCTGTGAATGTGTAAAGACTGTGAAGTCCAAATATCAGTTGGTACAAAATAAGATGTTTGAACTCATATGTGTGATAACGTGTTTCATTTTCAAACGGACATATCTGATGTAATAAAAATGTGCATTTGATCTGAGTCTGTAACAGTCTGTGTAAACGTATGGTTCTTGTAAAAGTAAGCTCAAAAAAGACAAATTGTTTAATGGTTGATGTCACAGAAGTGTGATTGTCTAAAATAAAAACACATTCAAGCAGTTATATTTGATATAATAAAGACATACATTTGCTTTGTGTCTACAAGACGTAACATTTCTTGTTTTGTCGTACATTTACACAGATTGTTGTATCATGGAGCACACATGAACTGTCTGCATTTCAAATACTGATATATCATTGCTAACATATCTCTGCTCAACTATTTGCCGTATAAATTTTCAAAGCAGACTTGTGCTGTAAGTTAGAGAATTTGAGCTGGTGGTGTTACACAGAGAGTGTAAGAGTCAGGAGTGGCAAACGGCTGTCTGAACGAGGGATGGGTCAATGGAGGTTCAGCGCTGCTAACTGACACAGTTACAAAACAAAGGTGTAGTACGAGGGTGTTGTACCGTGTTGGCCATTATGGATGTAGTGAGAAGTCAAGTGAAATGAGACCTTTTATTGGCTAAATAAAAAGATTATAATACGCAGGCTTTCATGACAACTCAGGCCCCTTCTTCAGGCGAGATGTAATCGAAACAAAGGTGGTTATCGGTGGGCAGTTGCTGTGACAATAAAAACATGCGTGTTATGGGGGAAGTAGGCTTTACAGGGTGATGTTAAAGATTTTTGTTCTTGATCCTCTCTGAAATCTCATCCCCTCTTCTCTTCTGATGCAGACTTTCTTATCTCGCTGTGTCCTTCCTGCTGATGGAGACTCGCTCAGCTTCACTGTCACTGCTGATTTTTCTTCTGAGGACCTGAGAAATGAGCTGTCATGTCTGAAAAAGAGTTTGGAGAAGATCAGCCAGTGGGACATCAAGACATCGACTTCGTCAGGTACAGTGTCTGTTCACGTTGTTGTGAAAGGCCACTCAATGTCCTCTTATTGTCCTCTTTAGAAGGACCAGAGTGATGACAAGAGGACATTGATTGGTGAGACATGAAGAAGGCCTGCTCTTTGACATTTATTTTGATATCAAGAATGTTTTATTATACCTTATGTAGCTGCGTTTATTCAGAATTACTAAGGTTCTGCAGCTTTAGTTTGCTTCATGGGATTCAACGATAGCTTGACACGTTGAAATGATTCCACAGACAAAATATCTTCATTTCTAAAAGCTTTAGTAAAAATTCAATGTAAAACAGTTCACACAAAAATAGAGAAATAATTGATTCAGCAAAGAAAAGAAAAGAAAATATTAAGAAAAGTCCTGTTTAAAGCTTCTATATCTTATTTGTTTCTTGAAGTTATCTCACTTGTAAACTGCAAGATGAGTCTACCAGGCCATGCTAGCAATGAGACAAACTCCAAACACACACTGAGTCAATTAACACACATTATTATTTATATAGCAAGAAAGTTCAATCTCATATTAACTTACATGGCGTGAAAGACTACACCATATTCTATGTAGAAGTTAATGTTCTATAGAGATCACACAAACACTAATATGAATTTAACTTAAGAATTCACTTTCTAGATTGGCTCTTACATTTCTGACCCCTAATTGGCTATGCAGGAGCTGACATAATTACTATACTATACTTTACTTAATAAGAGCCACTAACTTTACTTTTACATTAACTAACGCAGTTTTCAAGTCACTAATAATAACACTGCAAACAAACATTTAAGGATTTCTTATTTCAAACTTTGGCAGTTTCTTGCAGCAGGCCCAGTTTATTCACAGGTCTGTCCAGTGTGCTGCACACAAACTCTTCTGACTGCCCCTTTGCCATCTGCCATTGTCTTGATGAGTCGCTCCTTTAATTACTCAGGAATTGTGGGGTGCAGCATCATCTACAATTAAAACAACCTCCCTGTTCAAAGTTTCTTCTTGCTGTAAGCCATTTCTGACGTTCTTGAAGTGTTGGTAAATACTCCTTAGACCATCTTTTACAAAACAAACCAGCTGTGTATTGAAGTTACTTCCAGCGTCTTCGAGTGTGTTGGTCGTTTTTAGAAAAGAGTCCAGGAGGCTTGTCAGGTTGTGTCTTCATTAACAGCAAGTGATTGGGTGTGAGAGCCTCCAAGTCTTTTGGGTCGTCTGATGTCTGTCAGAGGTCTGTTATTGATGATTGAGTCAACTTCACACATCACTGTTTGGTGACTTTCATCATCGAGTGTCTGTTGTTTTAGTGTTGAGTTCAGAATCTTTCTTATGCTTCTGATTTGTCTCCCACACTCCACCTTGATGAGAGGCTGATGGTGGATTGAAAATCCATTTGATTTCTTTCTTCATGATACCGTTGCTGATTTTTTCTTCATCTAGATTTTAAATTGTGTCACGTAGAGCTCTTTCTGCTCCAATAAACTTTGTTCCATTATATGAGCGCATGATTTTAACTTGTCCTCTTCTGCACATGAATCAGCGTATGGCATTGATACAACAATCAGAGTCTAAGCTGTGTGCCATCTCTATGTGGGCAGCTCTGGTTGTTAAACAAGTGAAGATTACTCCGTACCAGACTTGACCAGACTTCATCCTCTTTTGACTTGAAAAGGACCAAAATAATCAACTCCAACATTAGTGAACGGTCAGGTAACAAGCGAACTTCTGACAAATAAGACATTTTTTGCTCTCCTGCTTTCTCATTGTATCTTCTGCATGTTGTGCACTTTGAAATGATTTTCCTGACAATGGAGATTGCTTGAGGTATCCAGTATTTCTGACATAGTTGTGCAAGCCTATAATTGCACTCACAATGTCTGATTTCTTTATGAATGAAGAACTGCAGGATGTTTAGTTTCAGCTGGCATTGCAGCTTTGCAGAGTCTTCCTCCAACTCTCAGTATTCCATCTTGTATGATCGGGTCAAGTTTATAGATTTGACTGTTCTTTTTACACAAACATTTTTCTTTAAAGCCTTTTATTCTTCTGGAAATTCTTGCAGTTGACTGAGGCGTATAAGCTCTGTTTCAGCTTTAGCCAAGTCTTCTGAAGAAACTGAGCCTGGTTCTAAAATCAGTTTATACCTTTTCATGTGCTTTGTGATGAGTGATTTATGTTCTTCTGGATTACTTTCAGACTGACTGACTTCTAGTTGAAATGTTTGTCTTTCATTTTTTAAGAGCAGCAGTATGTCTTTAAACTTGAGGAGCCAAGCCACTGCTTTCTTCAAGCTTAGCCAATCTGAAAAGTGAGTGATTAGTTTGTTGATGGGCTCGGTCGCCTCCTCTGTTCTTGTCATGTTAACTGCACAGATTTTAACTTCTGGATCATCTTCAGAAACTGAATCGTTCAGTTGATCTGGTCTGTTTGGCCACTCATGTTCAGGCTTCAGTAAGAAACTTGGACCTTGTGACCATGTGGTGCTTCTGAGAAAGTTTTCTATGCTTAGCCCTCTGGATGCTTGATCAGCCGGATTAAGGGAAGATGTGATGTACCTCCACTGTGAAGGTTGTGAATGATCTCTGATCACGGAGATTCTGTTGGTAACAAAGGTCTTGAATCGAGTGCTTTCATTTGAAATGTATTTTAACACCAAGATGCTGTCAGTCCAAAATGTAGATGAAGCTCACCTTTTAGCATTTTGACTGCCACAACGGCTGCTGTCAGGTCTAATCTTGGAGTCGTGACCTGCTTCAATGGTGCAACTCTTGACTCCCCCATCAGCGATGAACAATGTTTTTTGCCTTCTTTGTTAGTCAGGAGACGATATGCGACAGTGCCATATCCATCTTCACTGGCATCTGCAAAATGGTGCATTTGTGCTGACCTTATGGTTCTAAACCAGACAGATTTGATGCATCTGTTCACTTTATAGTCTGTAAGTAACTGTAATTCATCCATCCATTTTTTCCATTTCTGAATGTGTTTGACTTCTACTTCTTCATCCCATCCACATTTCTCTTAGAATAAGCTTTGCTGGCAGTATGGTGGTGCTAGAAAGCCAAGTGGATCATAAACTGAGCTAACAACAGACAGAATACCACGCCTTGCAGCGGGCTTGTTTTGTAACTTCATCTGAAATTTGAAACTGTCTGTTTCTGTGCACCACTGGACACCCAGGGCACGTTCTGTAGGAAGAAGACTGTCGCTCAAGTCTAAGTCCTTTTGTTCATGAGCTCTGTCTTCTTCAGGAATAGACAATAAAACTGCTCTGTTGTTACTCACCCACTTAGTCAAATGAAATCCACCTCTATGGCATAGAGCTTGGCGGTCCTTTGCCAGCTTTATTGCTTGTTCTTCTGTTTCCACCGACTTTAAACAATCATCTACATAGAAGTTATTGAGAACGGTGTTAACAGCTTCCTCAGGAAATGTATCTCTGGCATCTTCAGCTGTTCTACACAAAGCATAAGAAGCACAACTGGGTGAAGAAGTAGCACCAAAAAGATGTACTGTCATTTTGAATTCTTCCATGTTTCTGCTTAGATTACCTTCAGGCCACCATAAAAAGCACAAGACATCAGTGTCTTTATCTGGTACTTTAACTTGGTAGGACATTGACTTAATGTCTGCCATTAATGCCACTGGCTCCTTTCTGAATCTTGTAAGGACGCCAATGAGTGTGTTAGTTAGGTCAGGGCCTTTTAGTAATTGTTCATTTAGTGAAATCCCCTGGTAGGTGGCAGTGCAATCAAAGACCACTCAAATCTTATTTTCCGTTGGATGATACACACCGTGATGTGGGATGTACCACACTCTGCCTCCATTGTAATTCAGGCTTTCTTTTTGTACCTTGACAGCGTAACCTTTCTCAATAATGTCTCTCATGAACGTTTTATAGTCTTTATGGAATTCTGAATTGTTGCTCAGTTTTCTCTTGAGCCCAATAGCACCCTGTTCAGCAATACAGTGATTGTTCGGCATTTTAAGTGTTTCTTTAAAACACTTTAAAGGCAATTTTAAACAGTAGTGGCCACCTACCAGTCTCACAGATTCTGAGGCTATGCACATGAACTTGTCCTGTGACATTTTCCTCTAGAAATCTGTGTTATACTGTTGCAGCAACATATCTTCAATCTCTGTTATTGCACACGATTGATCGAATATTTGGACAGCTTACCACTTTGTTTTAAGAGGTCGTCTGTCTCTTTGTATTGTCCATTGACCGCCCATCCAGGTGTAGTCTTCACATCATGAGGTCCATCTCCTTGGCTAGGTATGATTCATGACTGCCTGAAGATTTCTGGGTTGTTGATTTCTATTAAAAGATCAACTTCAGAGTCAGTATGAGATAGACGTACCTCTTTAAGATATGCCCACTTGTTGATATCTTCTTGTAGTGGAATACTTTCTCTGTTCATTGGAATGGAGACCTGCATGTAGACCTTTGACAAATCAATATATTCATCATCATTGAGACCACAGACTGGCAAATCTGACAGAGCATTCAGTTAGCATGTTTGAATCATCATCATAATAGTTACTCATAGTTTTGAGGTATACTTGTGTTCTTCTCCCCTGAAGGTTTAACTTTCTCTGGAGCCTTTCAGTGCAGATTGTTACTGTACTGCCGAGGTCTATAAAGGCGTATGTTTCTACATACCTTTCACTCTTCTTAGATTTTAACTTAACATGAACCACATGCAGTACACATTCTTCTCCGGCCCCAGTTCCAGTCTCGGTTTACCCCCCAGCAGATGTTGCTACCCTGGCTGTAGTCGTAGATGTTGCTCCATCCTCTTTTTATATGCAGGATATCTGAGTGCTTAAAAGAACATGTCTGACATTTCATTCTTTACAATTCTTACCAAGGTGCCCCTGTTTGAGATGGTGAAAACATAAACCTCTTGATTTTAAAAAGTCAGTTCTTTACTTTATGTGGTAACACTTTGACTTTACTAATTCAATGAGAGTATGCTGGCTATTGCAGAATACACAAAGCTTTTTAAATCCACAGAAGTCAGTAACAGTCTTTTTGACGGAGGTTTCTCGAGTCCCCCTTTCAGCAGCATCAGAAATACTTGTAGTGAAGATACTTCCTGATCTCTGGCCGTACTTTAGAGGTGACCTACCCTTGTCAAAGCTTTTCCATAAATGGGATGCGTTAACATCTTAGCCTGTCGATGTAAAAGGAAACTAGATCATCAATATCTGCCTCTCTGTCTTCTCTTTCTTCAAGTTTATAAGCTGTATTTCACTGCTTATCTTGTAAAGTATATGGGAGCTTTGAGATTACGGTACGGATGTTCTGATTGCTGTTGAACGCATCACGGCTCCTTGCATTGGCCATGGAGTCCATACAGTTATCAGGAAAGGTTGCTTAGTCTCTCTGGGCCTCTCCATCATTTTGCTTTATTTGAGGCCACTTCAATGCTTTATCCATGTATGTATCAGCTATGAATAAGTTACGTACTGGCCTTTTGGTGGCAGTCACACACAGCCCTTAATCATTTCCTGAGCAGGACCTGTTGTATATTGAATTAGGTGATCTAATTTATCTTCAGGGTTCTCTAAAACATCTCCAACAGCGTGATCAAAGGCCCTAATGAAAGCCACTGGATCACCTACAAATAAAGGGACCTGTCAGTGTGGTACTTCACCACGCAGTGCCAGAGGTGCAGAAGCAGGGGATTCCTTTTTTAGGGATAACATTTCAGTAACTGCCTTCTAACATTCGGTTTGATTTTGCATGAGCACATCTATCAGATCTTATCTGGAAATCTGAGTGTCAGCCCTTGCGCTAGTGGAAGGTGTTTCGATTGTTCCTGTTTTTTTACTATCGACTCAAGCTCATGAAGATTTTGTAGGAGTCTATCGAATTCTGACTGTTCAAGTGTGACTGTCGATGAAGGCGCTGGTGCCACGGCGTTTGGCTGATATGACGTGCCGTACTTACTACTGAAAGCGCACTTAAACTGAGAGGTTTGTGAAACTCTAGGTTTTGTGCTTTCTCGAACTTGCAGTTGCATCTCTCCAAATTGATTAACACTAGAATCCATTAGGACTATGAAAAAGTTTTGCAAAAAACTTTAATTCCTTTGTTCCTCTCCTTATCAGCGTCTTTTGTTTTGTAAAGGTGTCGATCAGCATAAGCAGCAAGCAGCCTGCTATAACACCCCCACCACCACCAGAGCTCATCTTGGGCAAAAAGATCTCCCAGCTCAAGTCTCTTTATCTACGTGTGAGGTGCCTGGAGATGCAGAGGGAAAATAAGATCTCGTTATTTGGAGCTCATGCATTTCATGTGTGTTTCGTATCTACAATGATCTGTGGAAGTGTAGGATGACAGGAAATGTGAGAAATGCAAGAAATGTTGAACACATAACTGAAACAGAAACGTTTTTCATGTTTTAGTACTAACAACAAAATTTTGACACAAAGTTTATAATGTGTGAGGACTGAAGTCCAAATATCAAATAAGCTCTTCCACCAAAGGTACAAATATAACAAAACAAGTGGGCTTTTATTCAAGAATATAACCGAAGAAAAAAAAATCGGGTTAGTGTAAGAACTGCTGACTCGTAATCAACAGGTCGCGAGATTTAATCCGGTCGCTCTCCAGAATTACATGTTGAGTAGTGAGCTGCTCTTATTTTTACTATTATACAATAAAAAATTACATTTGATTTGAGTCTATAACAGATGGTGTCAATTTACAGTACCTGTAAAGGTTAGCTTTTTTTTTTTATTTTTATTTAGTTTTATTCTCTCAGTCACATTCACACTCCCCCTGATCTGACAATTGGCCACTAGGTGGTACCTTATAACTAAAGGCAATATTGAGAAACATTTAGTATTAATGAAATTACAAGCGTAACTATTATAACACAAATGAAAACAAACGAACAGAACTTACGTTGCTTCACACTATTTCTAAGGAACTCTCCAACTTTGTGAAGTGCAAATACTTAAACAGACAGTGAAAACAACCATGCTTTCTCTTTCTTCCTGATCCCACAGTACTTCGCTCAGCAGAAGAAAGCATCAAAGTCCGTCCTCCTGATGACTGAACTTCGCCTCTCAGACAGGTCTGATGTGTGTAAGTGGAGTGACGGTTCATTATGTGGGGGTGCAGTTCTGGGAGAGAACAAGTCCAGCAGTTTGCCAGTTTTGTCAGTTGGTGGTCTGTGGAGGTCTTTAGAGTCCTGGTGCTTCCTGTCTTGCTATATGGTTGCGAGACATGGACGCTATCCAGTGACCTGAGACGAAGACTGGACTCCTTTGGTACTGTGTCTCTCTGGAAAATCCTTGGGTACAGTTGGTTTGACTTTGTGACGAATGAGCAGTTGCTCATGGAGTACCGAATGAGGCACATTACCTGCATCTGGGATGGAGGATAGAAGCAAGTCCATCTCATTGAAGCTCCTTAGCATAAGCTCTGAGGGAAAGTGCTGTAGGTGTTTCCAAATTTTCTGGATGGATCCATATCTCAGTCAATGCCACAACCTGGAGAACACATTGGGTGGCCAATGTTGGTATAAAGTCCGCTTTATCAACTTCAGACTGACAGTTCCACAGGCCAAGAGGAAGAGAGTCTCTAAAGAAGTGGCTTGAAGAAGCAGTTGAAGATTGTCGTTATTACACCCTCTCCTGTTGACAGGACAAGAGAAACATCAGGTATCAGTCACAGGAATGTCCTATACTCACATGTTGAGAAACAGAAGATTACAGAGAAACAGAGCATCTTGTTAAATAAGAGGACCCATTGAATTATTCAGTGTCTCTGTTTGATGGACTTGTGTAGGTTGACATCTTCTGAATGAGGTGACGTTAAAAATGGTGTCCTTCAGGGGTCAGTGCAGGAGTTGGTGCTCTTTATAATATACACTACATAAACAATCTGATAAGAATATCATAAGTTAAATGTCACAATCATACCATACTAGATGGAAGGGCAAGATAAAGGAGAATTAGTTGAATCATTAGAGAAGTACCTAAAAAGAATACAGGAGTGGGGAGATTTGTAGACAGTGAAGTTTAATGTAAGTAAATGTGAAAAGTGATATGCTGTAATTTGAATTGGCCTGTTTTTGTACATTGCTCACATGTCCAGTACTCCGATGTTCTAATTCGTCCATCCTGTCTGAGTTTTGCTCTGGACTCTTTACATTGGCATTGCCCTCAATATGCCCACTATTCTACTTTGTGGATTTTCTCATTTCTGATGTCTCCTTCATGTGAATGACTAATGGTTTCCAAACAAACTGGATACATGTCACTGATCTGACCCTCATGTCTCATTATATGTCTATCACTAATTCATCAAATTTATACACATTTACAATTATAGAGCCCAGTTTTATAAAGTTCAAACTTCAGGAAGTAAAGCTTCATCCAGGATGGCCCCATCACTGCTGTGATTGACCCATCTGTCTTTATTCCTTTATCACAGGAAATAAGCTCTTAGAGGAGATTGACACCAGAAACGAGCCACCTCTCTTTGACCTTCGTACTATAACTTTTTATAACTTCATTTTAATCGTAATTTAACTTAATCCTGATACTCTATATGTTCAATCTCCTCAAAATAACTATTCATGGTGGCTCCAAAATCGGTACTGACCCTACTCTCTTTTCTGTTTCGTTTTCCGGTTTCTTTGTGGTGGTGGCCTGTGCCACCACCACCTACTCAAAGCTTCATGATGCTCAAACAATGATGGACGGATTAAAAGGCAGAAGTCTACGTGACCATCATCATCATCAAGCCCTTCCGTGAGAATCCTAAATCCAAAGAGGACTGTTTCATTTATGTTAGGTAGAATGCCCAGAGGGGACTGGGTGGTCTCATGGTCTGGAATCCCTACAGATTTTATTTTTTCTCCAGCCGTCTGGAGTTTTTTGTTTTTTCTGTCCCCCCTGGCCATTGAACCTTACTCTTATTCGATGTAAATGTTGATTTATTTTGCATTACAATTGTGTCTTTCATTTTTCTAATCTTTAATATGTAAAGCACTTTGAGCTACTGTTTGTATGAAAATGTGCTATATAAATAAATGTTGTTGTTAAAGGTAACTCCTTTGTTTCACACATCTGCTCAGCAGTTCCTCCAGTCCTGTGCTCATCAGGTTTCCTCATTTATTCTAATTTTGACTTCTAGATCTCCATGAGACACACAGACAGGCTGTGTCTGAATCCACAAGGACTGTGGAGGCTCATGCTTCTCCTGGAGATCCACACACCACAGCTGTGGGCTTTGAGACTCTATACACAGAGTTGGTGGCCATTGAACAGGACCCTAGAAACCATAAGGAGACTGAACATGAACTTATGAAAACTGGGAGGATCCATGAAGAGCTCATGAAGAAAGGTGCAGCAGAGAAATGTGAGCGAATCTGGATTGAGCAGCTGTTTAAGAAAAGTCCTGTAAGTGTAAATCCAGTTAACATCATAGTGGTCAGTGGGATGGCCGGAATAGGGAAGACCACCATGGTTCAGAAGATCATGTATGACTGGGCCAGAGGCACTCAGTACCAGAGGTTTGCATTTGTGTTCCTGTTTAAATTCAGAGAGCTTAACCTCCTAGACAATGAGAATGAGCCACAAATGTCACTGACCAAACTGATTGAAAGGCACTATAAATATCTCAGTGATGATCCACTGAAAGACGTTCTGAAGAATCCTGAAACTCTCCTGTTTATATTCGATGGGCTGGATGAGTACAAACACAAACTGGACTTCACCCAGAGACAGCTCTGCTCAAACCCACATTTTGCGGTGCCTGTCCACATCCTGGTCACCAGTCTGATCAGTCGGACATTACTGAAGGGCTGTTCAGTCCTGATAACAAGCAGACCAACAGCCCTGGAAGCCATGGACATGGAAAGAGTCAATCAGTTTGTAGAGATCCTGGGGTTCTTCCTTGATCAAAGGCTGATGTACTGTAAGAATTTCTTTGGTGTCACTGCTCTGGCTGCTGAGGCTTTTCAGTATGTGAAGAAGAACACCATCCTGTACTCAATGTGCTTCATCCCCTCGTACTGCTGGATGATCTGCTCTGTGTTGAAGAGACACTTCATGACACCTGAAAAAAACAAAAGTGAAGCTCTGCAAGTAGGTCACTGGCTCTGTGAGGCTCAGAATAAGGAGTTAATTAGAGACACCATTGGACAGGATTTAAAGATGAACTTTAGAAGCACGACTTTATCTGCTGTGGACTGTGCTGTGCTGGCCGCTGTCATCAGCTGCTGTGGAGAACTTAAAGAACTTAACCTGACAAACACACCTCTGACCCCCGAGTGCATCAAGAGACTGGAGCCGGGGCTCAACTGCTGCAGTAAAGTCTGGTGAGTGATGCGACTTTGACGAGTTTTATCTGTCAGTAATGGCACTTTGTGTCAGGGCACTGAGCTCCACTGTCATAGGATCTTCTAATAACCTCCACCTACTCAACAGGAAGTGAGGTCAACCGCTAATGACATGATAATTATGCCATCTTATTCTCGATGATCCTTTACAACTCGTCTGAACAATCCAGACCTCACACTGTCATATCTGTTTCAGACTCTTAGAGTCATTAAAGCCCCCTCGTGCAGACAATGAGCCAGTACCACTGGTGTAGATCAGCAGATTAAAAAGATGGATGAAAATTCTCATATTCTTACTGCATTAGTTAGTAATTAATCAATGATGTGGAACATTATATTGCGTGAATGTGACCATAGTGGCAGAGAATTAAACCTAAAGTGTGATTACAAGAGTGAGGAGGAATGTTCACAATTTGCAGAATCCCAGATGAATCAATGAATCTCCCGTTCATTTTCACCATCAGCAGGCAGACTGTGGGCCAAAAAAATGGAAGCTGGAGGTTTGATTTTTCACAATGATGCATTGATTACTGAGTTTAATTCTTTTTATTTCTTGTTATACTCACCACATGAACTGACTACCTCATCTACCTCCTGTGGTGGTTCTGTTCAGAGTTCCTTGTGTATTCCTAAAGTCCTTACCTTCTTCATGAGATGGAGTTTAGTGGTCCAGTGCAGGACTCTGGTCTCAGCCCCTTGTCCTCCTAAATGTCTCCATTCACTACTCAGAGCTCATGACCACAGGTGAGGATCTGTTGGTGGGCTAATCACTAAATAATGAGCTTCATCTGAGGACTTCACCACCTCTTCACCACCCCTGCCATCTTTTAGGGGGTTTATTCTCCTGTTTGCTCCTACCGGTGCTCTCTCTTCTGTGTTTGCGCTGCAACTCGTTTCTTTCTCTTGCTCTCTGTTGGTCATCACCGGCTCACCTTTTTATATCCTGGTGTTACTGAAACACGTTCTCCTCTTTTCACTTCACCATGATCGCTGTTCATTGCTTCAGATTTAAATACCAGTTTGTCCTCCATTTCTGATTCTCTAGTCACTGAACCTTTCTTTTCATTATCCAATGTTCTTCTTAAAGGGCTGTCAGGGCTCACTTGACATCTCTGGCATATCTCAGTTATCTTTCACCTCACTGTGCTTTTATTTGTTTGTCTTATGCCCTGTCTGACCACTTTTAAAGTACTTCTTTGGAGACAAACACAACATGATCACACCCGTCTACTGCTTTCAGGGTTACATTGAGTTCTTCATGTACTGTATGTCATTTAATAGCGCTGTCGTCTCTATAGGGCAACATGTTTCCAATCAGGAGATCTGCTCCTTAGCGGGATCATCATCATGTCCGTTAGGACTTTACCATCTCTGTGAAATTCATTTAATAATATTTAGTTTTTCAAAATAGAAATACATTACAAACAATGGTTTGTTTAGCTGGAGTCCATAATTTAACACTGTGACTAGTGAGCAGCTTATTAGGAGCCCACCCTGTACCAGGACAAGAACCAAGGATTCATCATTCAAGAAAACCACAACTGTTTCATTCATTTGTGAGGCTAATCGTACATTCTTACAGCCCACTTTCTTTGACATCTCAAGTACAGACCTCAACAGAGACCATCAGGTTCACGACCACCTTCATTCTGTTTTACTTGAGAGATTTTCAAAATTTCATGGGTGAAGCCTGGGAGGCATTCTTTAGGTGTGTACAGCAGCATATGACTTGTACAATTTAGACCAGAAAAGAACAAATATTATATAAAAAAATAGTAAATCAGTTAAAAACAACAATAAACATTAGGAAATTGATAAAAATAGATATAAAGAAATGAGATCACTCACAGAGAGAGACCCTGTGTGGAAAAAAACAACTGATAATCACAGACAGATAGATAGATAGATAGATAGATAGATAGATAGATAGATAGATAGATAGATAGATAGATAGATAGATAGATATTTTTTTATTTTTAAAAAGACCTTTATTGTGAACATAAAAAAATTGAAAATATTAACAATATACACAGTCAAATAGTAAACAAGCCCAATTTTCAGAATATAACAAAAAGAGACAAATATATCAGACCACCACTACTCCCCCTTTACACTCCTCCTACTCCGCACATTAATAAACACATGTTGTTGATGCCCACCACTTTCTTTTCATTCCCAGTTGAGCACCAGTTCACCCCCCTCCACAGCACACAATACCTGATAGATACTAACATCACCCTAAGAAAACAAAATACAAATACAGAAGCCATAACTAATGTCTCATACATTCATTTTTACTTCTCCATCATCAATTGAGCACAGCACCCCTTTAATCCCCACACATTTTTAAATAACTCTAATGTATTCATCAATTTATGATACGTATATTCCATTATTATTCTGGATCGAATGTTTATCTTGAAAATCAAGACAGCATCAGAGGCCCCTGTCCCAGATTGTTTATTATTTCGACTCTTTAAAATTGCTAGTTTTGCTTCACCCAATAAATAATTTAATAACTGAACTTTTTGCCAATTTTTTGTTGTATTTTGTACCATTAATGAACATGATATTGTTAAAATTCCCCATTAACTTTTTACATAATTCACTAAAAAATCTGAAAAAAAGACTCATACATTGCAAGAATAAATGGAATCTCGTTTCTTTTTTTCCACACAATATACAATTATCATCTTCTTTCTGCTCAATTATTTTTAAAAAGAATTTGTAGCGACAATCCCATGTAGAATTCTCCATTGCACGTCGCTCTTCTTTTCTTATATAGCTCCCTCCAAGCAGGTGCACTCCCACCGTCCACCCCCAGATTTTCTCTCCATGGCGTGTCAAGAACTGTTTTTAGTGCTGCAAAGTGTATAATTTTAATACAATATTTATAAAGGTCCCCCTTTGACAAAGACTTAAAGCTCACGACTTTCCCTTTATTGATTGTCACGATCGTATTGTCGGTGAGCGATGACAGATCAACAGCAGGGCAGACCTCCATCTCCGTGTTTGCTGTTCTTATCAAGTTGTTCAGCCGATTATAATCTTTGGCCATGAATGATAAAAAACTCTGAACTATTCTGACCGACTTGACCCCCAGTATTGAAGATAGCTCTGCTGGGTCAATAAAAGACTTCTTGCTGTCATCGTAAATTTGGGACAGTGTAAGTATTTGATTTGTGATGAGTGTTTTAACAAAACATTTTGTGAATGTCCATCACTAGAAGTTGTCTATCAAAACCTAAGCCTCCCACTTGGCGGAAGAAACCCAATGCCAGCTCTCTCCAACTCAGCGGGTGAGAAACAAAAAAAACTTTCTGCAGAACCTGAAGTCTAAATTGTGCAACTTTAGAGACAACGTCAATGAGCCCCTGACCCCCCTTTTTCAAAGGATACAAATATATTATCATGGATTGAGCGGTCAGGCACACAGTACGATTGACACGGGTGAATTATGGAGTCCATCACATTCCTCAGGCGGTTGGCCAAGGCCCTTGAAAAGATTTTGTAATCCGTGCACAATAGGCTCACAGGGCGCCAGTTTTTGATTTGGCACAAGTCCCCTTTTTTTGGTAGCAGAACAATGATGGCTCTCCTGCAGCTCAGTGGTAATTCACCAACCTTTACACTCTCCAGAAAAACTGTAAGCATGTCCAGTCCCAGCAAATGCCAGAACTGCTTATAAAATTCTGTTGGAATCCCGTCAATCCCGGAGTCTTTCCAACATTTAGATTAGTGAGTCAGAAAGTTCCTGAAGATTGATCTCGGTGTCCAGATGTAATCGGAACTTTTCTGAAATTGTTGGCAAACCTTCCAAAAACTCGGACATGGCAGCTTCATCAATGCTTTCATCCTTAAACAAATTCTTGTAAAAAGAGACAGCAAAGTCTCTTATCTCCCCTGTAGTGCACAGTTCTTGGCCATCGGTATCACGGAGCATATGGATTGTCTTACTCTGTGCTTCCTTCTTTTCAAGACTAAAAAAAAACCTTGTGGGTGCGTCCAGGTGATTGAGATTCTGGAAGCGAGACCTCACTAAAGCTCCCTTAGCCTGCATCTCCAGAAGCTGAGACAGTGAATGTTTCCTAGCTGTTAAAATCTCAAAGCTGTCCTTATCAAAACTGTTTTGAAGAGTTGCATGTAGTTCAGTGATGTCCTCCTCCAGGCTTTTCATCTGATCCACACTCCTCTTCGTCACTTGCTGGGTGTATTGTTGGCAGAAAGCTTAATCTGAACTTTTGAGACATCCCACCATTGTTTGAGGGAAGTGAATTTGGATTTAGTGAGGGTCCACTGCTGCCAGAAAAACTCAAAGCACTGAAGGAAGTTTGAATCATCCAACAGGGAAACATTGAATTGCCAGAAAGACTTAAAGAAAGGTTTTTTAGAAAAAGTGAGCTTTAATGCCACCAGAGAGTGATCAGAAAGACTGAAAGGACAGATATAAGTAGTAGTGACTGAATTTAAAAGATGCCTTGAACAGTAAAACTGGTCTAACTGTGCCATAGAAATGCGTCCACCCCCCCTTTGACCCAGGTGTATTGTCTATCTGTAGGAAATTTAATCCGCCATACATCTACCAGATCTGACTGCTGTAATAAAGTATGTAATACTCTGACAGAAGCTGGATGTGGCTCAGTACCATTTCGATCAAGCTGAGCGTTATCAGTACAATTAAAATCACCTCCCAGTAGAAGAATTTCCCCATTAATAAAAGATTTCACCACTCAATGAATCAAAGAAACAGATCCTCTCTCGACCATTTGTTGGTGCATATGAATTAATTAGCACGAGGTCTTGATCCCCATCTTTAATCTGCACCACCAGCAGGCGCCCAGCCACCACCTCACTAATATTAGTGATTTTTAAATTCACAGTTTTGGAAATCAGCACAGCTACCCCAGCACTGACATGAGATCCGTGACTAAGCACAGCCTGACCCCCCCATTCACGTAGCCAGTCCTGCTCATTCCTAATATCAGTGTGTGTTTCCTGAAGTAGTGCTATGTGAAGGCCTTTTTGCTCTTAATACTCAAAAACTGCAGCCCTTTTTACGTCTCCCCTACACCCGTTCACATTCAGACTCCCAATATGAAAAGATTCCATTAATTCAAGACATAAGGGAGTAACCAATAAATTACATAACACAAATAAATAAAAGAAACGTAGGACTAAATCCATCCTGATTAAAGCAGTGATTTCCTAACCCTACTGATCAAATTCTTTAGTCTCACTGACTCTTTCTGATCCATGCCAAGCTGCCACCCTCTGTGCTGACACCATGAAGAGCTGAACGTCTGGGAAATGTTCCTCCACTTTAACCCCTCTCTTGCCCTCAATAAATTCTAAAAAATACCGTATACTTGCGGTGCTGTATCCGCCTCCCAATGTATATCTTGAAGAGGACTCGCTTCTCACGGAGGTGTCAGTGTCACTACCCTCATCCTCCCTTTCACCCACGTCACAGTCACTGTAACTCTTGAACAAGTTGCTGCGTTCACTGGATGGCTCGCTGGACACAAGGCTTTTCTTTGCCGACTTAGTATTCTCTGATTTAATCTTTTGTTTATGACGGGGCACTTTGAAAATCTCATCCCTCTCGCTCACACTTGCACTCCCACTCTCCACTTCACACACCTCATCCATCGGCCTCTCATTCATCTGCCTTTCCACAGCTTGCACTGAGATCTGCTTCATCAGCACTGCGTCTTCAGTGGCCTGAACTTGTGCAGCTTCATCGGTTGCCTGAGACTCGTTCACAGTGGAGGCAACTGGCACAACTTCCTCGGAAAGAGTGTTCAATGTCGTCCCCTCACTGCTACTAGTCTCAGGCTCTGTGCTCATTTTACTCGCAGCACTTTCAGTTTCAGCCGCCATTTCCTCGGCAACAAGAAGCGTGCTCTTCTCTGGAGCGTCTTTAGACAAAATATTTTCGGGCCGATCACACACAAAACCCGCTCCATCCAATTGTTCATTACACTCAGACCCATCCTTCTCCATATTCTCCATCTCACTTTCATACTCAGACTCGCAGTTTTCATCGTTAACCCCGTCCGTGTTTTCCTTAATCGGAGCGGAGCCGCCCGGCATCACTACGGGCTCATGTTTGCACTGTGCCGCCTTGTGTCCAGCTCTGCCACAGTTAAAGCATCGCATTGAATCAGAAGTTACAAACACTACATAATCATCGCCTTCCACCTTAAACCTGAGGGCCACGTTTAGATCTTCATTCATATTATTTAAAATCATATAAACTTGTCTCTGAAAGGAGACCACATGTTTTAACTCCTGCATCTTGCAGCCAAGGGGATTAACACTATATCAGACATAATCTGCCCATAATGTCTCAATTTCCTTAGTAAAATATCGTTTTTTAAGAAAGGTGGAACATTAGAGACAATAACTTTCGCAGGCGCCGATAACGGCAGGACAGGAACTAATGCGCCATTTATAACAACCCCTTCTTCAACAAGTGTATTTACGAGAGACTCATCATTTAAAAAAAACAACCACAGACTTGTTCATTCTGGAGGCAGATAGCACATTTTTATAGCCAACTACTTTTCCTATGCCCACCACACAAGCCTCGGCAGAAACCTAAGGGTCCACCAGGACCTTAGTGCCATGGCGGCGTGAAAGATTTTCAAAAGCCTTTAGAAAAAGACCAGGAGCCAAGGCCTTTGGACACGGCCATGGCGATAACCGCCAAAGCCGCGTCTTAACAGTAAAAATACTATCAAATAAAACAACAACAACAACTCTAAAACAAATCTCTAAGAAAAGAAGAAAAAAAAAACAGAAAGGAGAAAAATAGAGACTTACACAGAGACGTTGACGCCTGTCGGCTTCCCAGGACTCGAACACGCACACCCCAGACAGCACTAATCGAGCAACACACAGACAGCAAGAGAGATAGATAGATAGATAGATAGATAGATGAAAGGCACTATATAATAGATAGATGAAAGGCACTATATAATAGATAGATAGATAGATAGATAGATAGATAGATAGATAGATAGATAGATAACATAAGGCACTATATATTAGATAGATAGATAGATAGATAGATAGATAGATAGATAGATAGATAGATAGATAGATAGATTTAAAAAACTGTATGTATAAAGTATATTCCATTTTTCCTTTCTTTAAATTAATTTCATAAACCGCACTTCTTGTCCCCACATAAGTTATTATAAAGTTTATTACAGGGTCACCACTACCACCCTGTGTGCCTCCTACTTTGCACATAAATTCTAAAGATTGCTTGAACAAATGAGAAATAAACAATCTCATGGTTTAAAAGTGTTAATAATTTTCATATAGTACTAGGGTGTTGTACTGTGTTAGCCATTATGAACGTAGTGAGAAATCAAGTAAAGTGACTCTAATTGGCTAACTAAAGATTACAATATGTAAGCTTTTGAGGCAGCTCAGGTGTCGTCTTCAGCCGAGATGTGAAGGGGTCTGAGTTGCCTCGAAATCTTTCATATTGTAATCTTTAGTTAGCCAATAAGAGGGGTCACTTTACTTGATTTCTCACTAATTTTGATATATAAAGACCAAATGGCCCCCTATTATGTTCTTTATCCCCCACCCCACATTCTTAAAATACGTCAGTTAATCCCCCTGAGCAGACCACAGCACTTGTCCAACTCCCCACATTTCATCAAACATGTCCAAGTCAGTAGACCCCCACTCACTGATCACAAGAGTCCTGCTGTATTTCAGTCCACTTTTAAAGAGTAAAGCTTCTCAATCCTGTCCAGAACATCTAAAGGGTGATAAATACAAACAGTCAGGTCATCTGTACAGGCAACCATCTTAATTCACAGATTTAAAATCTGGAGCCTCAGGTGTAAACCTTGATTAGATTACAAACAAAATATAAAAATGGCGAACACACACACACAAAAAAAAAAACAGATTTGTCAAACTCAATTTACACCACAGGCACATAACGTTCCTCTATAAATCTCAAATGACCTAATCACGGTATAAATCTGTCCCTGTCCCTGGATGATGTCTTTACTTTCAAACTATGGCTCAACACCAACAATGAAACTACAGTGAGTGTAAACTTGAGGTGTTACTGACATGTGGCAGAGTTTAAGGAGTCGGGGGTCTGCCCTATCTAAGTGTCAAATAAATGGTATGTTTCCTCTGTTTATTAATTTCACAATTAATATAAATATGTTAAACTAGACATTAAGCCTGTTACAATAATGGGCGCTAGAACAGTAGTGCATAAACATTAGTATGAACAGTCGATATTAAATGGTAAGGGACCTTGTATGTGGCTGTAATATACGTCACTGTATTGTGTGCCTTTAATTTTCTCTCTCAGTAATACTGGTTTGTATTTCCGTAAAATGCCTGTAATTTTGTCGGAAAGTAATACAGTGGAACCGAAGTAATTTCCCCCCATAGGTTTGTATGTAAATACAATTAATCCGTTCCAGATCATATGAACTGTATGTAAATATATATTTTTTAAGATTTTAAGCACAAATATAGTTAATTATACCATTGAATGCACAGCGTAACAGTAAACTAAATGTAAAAACATTGAATAACACTGAGAAAACATGGAACAACAGAGAAAACTAACACTGCAAGAGTTCACGTTATAGCCTTACGACCCGCTCGCTAAAAACACCTTTTTTAATGAGTTTTAAGCACAGGAAAAAAAATGAACATTTAAAAAATCTGTAATTTAATAAACAACCAAGAAAAGTAACATTGCAACAGTGCGTGCGTGTCTGTCTCTGTAGCGGGCCTGCGTGTGTGTGTGTGAGTGTGTCTCTCTGTCGGGCGGGCGGGCGTATGTGCGTGCGTGTGTGCGTGTCTGTGCGTCTCTCGCGTCTCTTTGCTCCCACAGTCCAAATACCTGCAGGTTAGATGAACTGGTGATGCTAAATTGTCCACCGATGTGTGTGTGTGAGTGTGTGTGTGTGTGAGTGTGTGTGAGTGTGTGTGTGTGTGTCTGAGTGTGTGTGTGAGTGTGTGTGTGTGTGTGTGTGTGAGTGTGTGTGTGTGTGTGTGAGTGTGTGTGTGTTCACCCTGTGATGTCTGGCACCCTGTCCAGGAGTTGTTTCTGCCTGTGCCCACAGCTTGCTGGGATACACTCCAGCTTCCCCCTGCCCTGAATGTTATAAGCCGTCCTGCCTAAAGTTATTCTCCAGCGCAGGTCGCTGATCTTTATAACAGACAGACAGACAGACAGACAGACACCGTGTAGAGTTTCAATGACAGGTTAGTTCACCATTTCAGATTCCACTTTAGAGGTGACGTCAACTTGTATTTGTTGTCTTCAGAATTTTCTCTTTTACTCTCCTGAAAGACGCTCCTGTTGGTAGAACAGATCATCAGTAGTCAGCACAAGCGATTGTAACAGTAGAGTGTGTGTCTGTGGCTTATGGCTGCCACTACAAACAGTGGCCTGGTGGTCTGAGTGAATCTTCTTTACACACCACACATACCACTGTGCCTCTGTGACAAAATATTTTAAATGAAGTGATATTTGTCTCTTATAATGGTGTAAATAAATAACAGAAAATGCTCCAACTTTCTAATCAGTTAACTAAGTTGCACTGATTGTTGAGCACATTTTTGAACTTCTTAAAATAGGGCACTGGGCAGGTTAATGGGTGGTAAATGTTAGCACCAGGGCTTTGAGTGAAATGTCAAGTGTGATTACGAGAGTGTGGAGGACGCTCACAATGTGGAGACACTCAGAGAATCAGTGAAGGAGAGGAAACGTTTAAACATCTCAGCCAAGAAGATCAGCAGGTTCAGTCAGTGTGTCTCCAATGTCACACACCCTGGCAGCCAGGAAACATTTAGCTGGCACATCTGGGAGTTGGCAGGAATTCTGACATTCTGGACTATGAAATGGCCAGTTCTGAGTTCTTTATTTTATTTATTATAAGACTGCTGCCTTTATCCAAGGTGACTTACAACATCTGAGATACAGTTGGTGACATTCCTTTTGTTTTCCCAATTGGACCCCCATCAGTGCCCCCTTTTTCAAAAATTTTCCTTTGGATCCTGGGGAGGGGGGCATGACAAGGGCCACCATTTTTTTTAAACTTTGGGGCCCTTCCACTGCTTCTTTTAAAAGTCTCAAATAAACTGCAAAGGGAAGGGGGGTCGGGGCCCAAATCCATGTACCAGGGGGGCCCCCCCTCTCCACCCAGTTTAGGGGCTCATCCCCCCACAACAGCCGGAAAACCCGGGGGGATTTGTGCCCCACCCTTTTATTTAAAGTCCCAACCGATGGGTTTGAAGGAGCCACAGTTAATTTCGTCCACCCTGTAAATGGTAAAGGGCGCCTTGAGTGGATTTTTCCATAGACACAGGTTTAAACCTTATTTTTAACCCCTTCCGAAAAACTGGTGGTCCAATGGAAAATTTTGGGAATTGAATAAAACGGGGCTTTACCCTTTTTCTAACGCCTGTGTATGGGGCTGCCAACGGGGTTTTTCAGGCATCCAACCCCCCTTCCCCCCTTTCCCTTTCCCGAGTTTCCCAGATCTCCCCAAATGGTTTTACCTGGGGTATTAGGGTTTTGGGGTTTTTCTTTCCCCTGGGGATCCCATGTGTCTCATGGTTTTGGTGCCTAAGTTTTACCCCAGACCAGCTGGGGGAACCCGGGTATTTGGAGAGGGTGAGGCCCCTTTTTTACTTTGGGGGCTTGTTCTCCCCTTTTTTGTGCCAGTGCCCTACCCCCTTTTACAAGGACCTTTTTTGAGGAGTTGTTTCCGGGGAAATTCCCCGTTTTCCCCAATTTCCCCGGGGGCCCTGGTGGTGGGTTGGGTTCACAGGGAGGGGGCCTCTCCTTAGAGGGCATAAAAGTTTTTTCCCCCACCCCCCAGGGGCCCAATTTTTGGTTCCCCTTCCTGGCCTGCCCCGGGCCAAATGGCGGCGGACAAACCCCCGGGGCTCTAAACCCCGGGGCCCCCCTTTCCCATTTTTTGGTGCTCTCACCGGGGACATTAGGTCCGCCTTCCCTTCTGGGACCTTTCCCTCGGGCCCCGCCACTTTCACAAACTCCCCAAAGAAAGGGGGGGGTTTTTCCCCCCTTTTTTTTTTCCCCCGGGTTTGGGGGGGGCCCCCCGGGGGGGCCCCCAAAGGTGAAGGAAAACCCCCCCGTTTTTTTTTTTTTCCCTTTTGGGGGTTTTCCCCCCTTTGAAAGGGGGCCTTTTTTTTTCCGGGGAAAAAAAACCCTTTTCCCCTTTTTTTAGGGGGGTTTTGGGGGGGTTTTTTCCCCCCCCTTTTTTTCCCCAAAAAAACCCCCCTTTTTCCCCCCCCAAAACCCAATTTTTTTTTAAAACCCCCCAAAATTTTTTGGGGCCTTTAAAATTTTTTTTTTTTCCCCCCCTTTTCCCCCCCCTTTTTTCCCCCGGGAAAAGGGGGGCCCCCCTTTTGGGGGGAATTTTCCCCCTTTTCCCCTTTCCCAAATTTAAAAAGGGGAAATTTTTTTTAAAAATTTTTTTTCCCAAAAAAAAAAAATTTTTTTGGGTTTAAAAAAAAATTTTTTTAAAAAAAAAAAAGGGGAAAAAACCCCGGGGGGTTTGGGGGGTTTTTTTTGGGCCGGGGGGGGGGGGGCCCCCAAATCTTTTTTTGGGAACCCTTCCCCCCCCAAAATTTGTTTTTTGGGGGGTTTTTTCCCCTTTTTTCCCGGGGCCCAAAACCCCCATTTTCCCCCCCAAAAAATTTTTCCCTTTGGGGGGGCCCCCGGGGTTTTTTTTTAAAAAAAAAAATTTTAAAAATTTAAATTTGTAAAAAAGTTTTTTGGGAAAGGGGGAAAAATTTTTTAAAAAAAATTTGGGGGGCCGGGTTTCCCCGGGGGAACCAAAAAGGGGTTTTTTCCCCCGGGGCCAAAAACCAAAAGGGTTTTTTTTTTTGGGATTTTTTTGGGGGAAAAAAATTTTTTCCCCCCCGGTAAAAAAAAACCCCCTAAACCCCTTTAAACCCCCTTAAAAACCCCCCAAAGGGTTTTTTTTTTAAAAATTTTTTTTTAAAGGGGGCCCTTTTTTTTTTTTTTGGTTAAAGGGTTTTTTTTCCCCCCCCCCCCTTTTTGGCCCCCTTTTAAAACCCCTTTTTTTTCAAACCCTTCCCCCCAAAAATTTTTTTTTTTTTTAAAATTTAAAGGAAAATTCCCCCAAAAATTTTTGGGGATTTTTTTCCTTTTTTTTTGGGGGTCCCGGGTTGGGGTTTTTTTGGGGGGGGGCCCCCCTTTTTTAAAAAAAAAATTTTTTTTCCCCCCCCCCAAAACCCCCCCCGGGGTTTAAACCCAAAACCCCCCCCTTTTTTTTTTCCCCCCAAAAAACCCCGGGGCCCCCAAAAATTTTTTTGGGGCCTTTTTTAAAAAAAATTTTTTCCCCCCAAAAAGGGGGGCATTTTTTAAAAACCCCCCCCGGGGGGCCCCAAAGGCCTTTTTTTGCCCCCCCCCCAAAAACCCGGGGTTGGAAAAAGGGTTTAAAAAATTTTTCCCCAAACCCGGGGGGAAAAATTGCCATTTCCCAAGGGGCCCCCCTTTTTTTTAAAAATCCCCCACCCAAAAAAACCCCCCCCTTTTAAACCCCGGGGCCCCCCCCATTTTTTTTTTTTTTTAAAAAAATTAAAAAGTTTTTTTTTCCCTAAAAAGTTTGGGGGGGTTTTTTTTTTTTGGGGGGGTTTTTTTTTTGGGGAAATTAAAAAAGGGGGGGAAGGGGGGAAAAAAAAAAAAACCCCCCCCCTTTTTTCCGGCCCCTTTTTTTTTAAGGGGGGGAAATTGGGGCCTTTTTATAAAAAAAGGGGGGGGAAGGGAAAAAAGCGGGGAAAAAACCAAAAAAATTTGGGGAAACGGGGGAAACCCCAAAAAAAAAACCCCCCAAAAAAAAAGGGGGGGGGGGGGCCCTTTTTTTGGGAACCCGGAAAAGGGGAAAACGTTAAAATTTTTTAAAAACCCCCCCGGGGGTTCATTTTTAAAAAACCCCCCCCCCCAAAAAAAAGGGGGGGGCCCCCTTTTTCCCCCCGGGGGGCCCCCCCTTTGGGGGCCCCCCCCCAAAAATTTCCTTTTCCCCCCGGGGGGCCCCCTTTTTAAAAATTTTAAAAAAACCCCCCCTTTAACCGGGAAAAAAGGGGGAAAAAACCTTTTTGGGGGTTTCCTTAAAAAATTTTTTTTTTTCCCCCCCCCAAAATTTTTTAAAAAAAAAGGTTTTTTTTTTTAAAATTTTTATGAAGTTTTTCCAAAACCGGGGGGAAAAAAAATTTTTTTTGGAAGGGCCCCCCCCCAAAAAAAACCTTTTTTAAACCCCCCCCAAAAAAATTTTTTTCCCCCCCAAAAAAAAAATTTTTTGGGGAAAAGTGGGGGGGGGCCCCTTTTTTGGGGGGTTTTTTTTTTTAAAAAAATTTTGGGGTTCAAAAAAAAAAGGGTTTCCTTGGGAAAAATTTTAAAAAAAAAATTTTTTTTTAAAACCCAAAAAGGGGGGGTTTTTGGGGGGGTTTTGGGGGCCGGGGGCCCCCCAAAATTTAAAAAAGGAAAAAAAAAACCCCCCCCCCCAAAAAAAAGGGGCCCCCCCAAAAAAAAAATTTTTTTAAAAAAAAAAAAGGGGGGGGCCCCAAAAAAAGGGGGGGGGGGGGTTTTTTTTTTTTAAAAAAAAACCAAAAAAAAAAAATTTGGGGGGGGGGTTTTAGGGGGAAAATTTTGGGCCCCCCAAAAAAAAAGGGGGGGGGAAAAAAAAAATTTAAAGGGGGTGTTTTCTTTTTCCCCCTTTTGGGCCCCCGGGGTTTTTTAAAAAAAAGCCTTTTTTTTTTTTTTGGGTTTTTTTTGGGGTTTAAAAAATTAATTTTTTTTAAATAAAAATTTTTTTTTTTAAAAAACCCCCCCGGGAAAAGGTTTGGGGGGTTTTTTTGGGGTTTTTTTTTGGGGGGGGGGGTTTTACGGGGGTTTTTTTTTGGGGTTTTTTTTTTGGGGTTTTTTTAAAAATTTTTTAAAAAAGGGGCCAAAAAGTTTTTTCCCCAAACCCCGGGGGGTTTTTTCCCCCCAAAAAAAGGGGGGTTTTTTTTTTTTGGGGGTTTAAATTGGGGGGGGTTTTTTTTAAAAAAGGGGCCTTTTTTTTAAAAAAAAACTTTTTTTTTGGGGGAAATTCGGGTTTTTCCCCCGGGGGCCCCCCCCCCCCCTTTTTTTTTTGGGGGGGTTTTTTTAAAAAAGACCCGGGTTTTAAAAAAAATTTTTTTGGGGGGTTTGGGAAAAATTTTTTTTTTTTTTTAAAAAATTTTTTTTTTTTTTTTTTTTTTCCCCTTTTTGGGTTTTTTAAACAAAAAAAAATTTGGGGAAAAAAAGGGTTTTTTCCCCCTTTTTTAATTTTTTTTTTTGGGGAAAAAGGGGGGGTTTTGGGGGGTTTTTTTCCCCAAAGAAACCCTTTTTAAACCCTCCCCGGAAAGGGGGAAAACCCCCTTCCAAAAAAAGCCCAAAAGCCCAAAAAATGAAAAAAATTTTTTTTTAAAAATTTTTTTTTTGGGGGAATAGAAAAAAATTTTTTTTTTAAAAAAAAAAAAAAAAAAAAAAAGGGGGGGGGGGGAAGGGCCCGGGGGGGGTTTTTTTCCCCTTTTTTAAAAAAAAAAAAAAAATTTTTTTTTTTAAAAACCCCCAAAAAAAATTTTTTTTTTTGGGGAAAAAAAAATTTTTTTAAAAATTTTGGGTGGGGGGTTTAAAAAAAAAGGGGGAAAAAAACCCAAAAACCAAAAAAAAAAAAGGGGGGGAAAAATTTAAAATAACCAAAAAAAATTTATTAAAAAAAAATTTTCCCCCCCATTTTGGGGAAAAAAAAATTTTTTTTTCAATTTTAAATTTTTTTTTTTTTTTTTAAAATTTTTTTTTGGGGAAAAAAAAAAAAAAAAAAAAAATTTTTTTTTTCCCCCCAAACCCCAAAAAATTTTTCCTTTTCTTCCCCCCCCAAAATCTATCTTTTTTTATCTATCTTTTTTTTTTTTCCCTTTTTTTCCCCCTTTTTTTTTTTTTTAAATTTTTTTTCCTTTTTTTTTTCCCCCCTTTTTTTTCCCCCTTCTTTTTTTTTTTTTTTAAACCCCCTTTGCCTTTTTTTTTTCCCCTTTTTTTTTTTTTTTCCATCCTTTATTAAAATTTTTTTCCTTTTCCTTTTTTTCGTCTTGTTTATTTTTTTGGGGGGGGGGGTTTTTTCGGGGAAAGGGGCCAGGGTAAACCCCCCCCCCCTTTTTTTTAAAATTTTTTTTTTAAAAAAAAAAAAATTTTTTTTGGGGGGGGGGCCCTTTTTTTGGGGGGTTTTGGGGAAAAAAAAAGGGGGGGGAAAAAAAAATTTTTTTTTTTTTAAAATTTTGGGGGGGTTTTTGGGGGGTTAAAGGGGGGGTAAACCCCCCCCCCCTTTTTTTTTTTTTAAAAAAAATTTTTTTAAAAACCCCCTTTTTAAAAGGGCTTTTTTTTTCCTTTTAAAAAACTTTTAATTTAAAATTTTAATTTTTTTTCCCCCCCGGGGAAAAATTTTTTGGGAAAAAATTTTTTAAAAAAAGGGGGGGTTTTCCGGGAAATTTAAAATTTTTTAAAACTTAATTTTTTAAAAAAAAAAAAAAAAAAAGGAAATTTTTTGGGGGGAAAGGGAAAACCCCCCGGGGGGGGGGGAAAAAAGGGGGGAAAAGGGGTTTTTTAAAAAAAGGGGGTTAAAAAACCAAAAAAGGGGGTTTTCCCTTTTAAGGCCCAAAAGGGGGGAAAAATTAAAGGGGCCCCGGGGGGGGAAAAAACCCCAAAAAAAGGGGGGCCCCAAACCCGGGGGTTTTGGGGGGGGGGGGTTAAAATGGGGGGGCCCCCCGGGGGGGGTTTTTAAAAAAAGGGAAAAGGGGTTTAAAAAAGGGGGGGGGGAAAAAAACCCCAAATTTTTCCCCCCCCAAAAAAAAAGGGGTTTAAAAGGGGCCCCCCCCGGGGGAAAAAAAAAGGGGAAGGGGGGGGGAAAATTGGGGGAAAAAGTTTGGAAAAAACCAAAAAAAAAGGGAACAAAAAAAAATTCCCCGGGGGGGGAAAAAACCCGAAAAAGGGGGAAGGTTAACGGGAAAAAAAAAAAAAGGGGGAAAGGGGGGGTTAAAAAATTTTTTTTTTTCCCCCCCCTTTAAAAAACAGAAAAAATTTTTTTTTTTTTTAAAGGGGGGGTTTTTAAAGCCCCCCCCCCCAAAAAAATTTGGGGAAAGGCTTGGGGGGGTTTAAAAAATTTAAAAAGGGGGAAAAAAAAATTTTAAAAAATTCCCCGGGAAAAAGGGGGTTTTTTTTTTTTTTTTTTAAAAAAGGGGGGCCCCCCTTTTTTTTAAAACCCTTTTTTTTTTCTTTAAAAAGGGGGGGGGAAAAAAAAGGGGGGGGGGAAAAAAAAATTTTTGGGGTTTCCGTAAAAAAAGGGGGGAAAAAGGGGGGGGAAAAAACCCTTTTTCGGGGGTATTTAAACCCCTTTTTTTTTTTTTTTTCCCTTTTTTAAGGGGGGGTTTTTCCCCCCGGGGGGAAAAAAGGGGGGGAAAAGGGGGTGTTCTTTAAACGGGGCCCCCAAAAGGGGTTTTCCCCTTTTTTTTTTAAAACCCGGGGAATTGGGGGGTTTGGGGGAGAAAAAGGGGGGAAATAAAGGGGGGAAATGGGGTGGGGGGGGGGGTGGGGGGGGTTTTTTTTAAAAAAAATTTGCACGGGAAAAAAGGGGAAAAGCCCCCCCGGGGCCCCCCCCCTTTTGGTCACCAAAAAAACCCCCTTTTTTTGGGTTTTTTTTCCCCCGGGGGGGGGTTTGGGGTTCCCCCCAAGGGGGGGGTTTTCATTTTTTAAACCCAAAAAAAAAAAAAACCCCCCCAAAACCCCTTTTTTCCCCAAGGGTTTTTTTTTTTTTTTTTTTTCCCCCCCTTTTTTTTAAAATTTTTAAAAAAATTTCCCAAAACCCCCCCCCAAACTGTTTCAAAACTTCTGGACACAATGGGATAAAAAAAAAATTCTCCTTCAATTTTGGTTTTGGGGGTTGCTCAAACTGAGATACAGATTTTTCAACAATACACCGAGCAACCACCAGGGATGTGAATGGGGCCCTTTCTGAAATGGGAAAGGAATTGGGGGAAAAATTATTCAGTTTTATAAGGTTTGCTTTGTTGGTCCCTCAAAACCCCCAAAAAAAAGATGGACCTTATAGACAAAAAGGGGCCCAAAGGGGCCCGTCCGCCGAGAATGCAGTCCCACCCAATGGGCCCCCCCCACAATTTTTTAAAACCCCAAAAAACCCCAAAAGTTTAAAAAAAGACAAAAGGGCAGGGCCTGCTAGGCCCCGGGAAAACCCCTTCCCATCCTGGGGATACCAATTTTTTCCAGGTTTTCTCGGAATTTAAAAGGGGCCCTTTTTAAATCGTCAGTTTTTTTCCAGGACTTCCTCAGGTTCCAGATGGGAGAAAGACATCCTGGGAAACTACGATCTCTCTAGATGAGTTGACCACAGGGAATGGAAAATTTGGGAAGTCCCCCAAAAATTTACGGTTTGCCCGGGTTTAGTTTTTTAAAACTTTTTGGTGTCACCCTTGGGTGATCTGGGGAGGTTTTCTGTGAAAGTCTGCAAGGGGGAACTTCCCCTTTCCCTGTCTGAGGGGAGTTATCACCTCCCCCCCCAAAAAAAGGGGACCTCACCCCGGGCTAAAGAACTCGCCCAGTAAGCCTCGGCGGATTACAAAATCTTCCCAAAGCCCCCTTTAAATTTGCCGGAAGAGTCATTGGGAGTACTGAACCCCCCGCAGGCTTTCTGTGGCCCCAACAGGTGCATTCTTGATAACATCTTTTCCCGGTTGGGTGTGATTGATGCTGCCGGGCCCTTTGGGGGTTTTAAAAAGGGCCCTTTTCACGGATCAGGAGAAAGGGGGTTTTGGGGGAAAAAATTTTCTTAAAGGGAAAGGGCCTTTTGGGTTTTGACCTTCTTCCCATTCGAACTTTTAAAATTTTATATCCAAAAAATGTTTAGTGTGGGAAAATCAATGGAACAATTAAAAACCCCATTCTGGGTTACCGAGGATCGTCAGGGTGCTTTCTCCGGTTTCCTTCTCGCCTCCCTGGCATTTCCCCCAAAAACCCCCTTCCCGGGTCTGAACTCCCTTTGTGCCCGGAAACCCCGCTCAAGGTGGTCCCCAAAGCGGGTGATTTTACCGTGTTCATCTGCACATGGAACATCACGGGCCGGGGAAAAATTGCCTGGATAATTTTAAAATGTCCCGGGAAAAAAAACCCCGGGCCCAAAAAATTTTTAATTGGCCACTGGAGGGGTGGGAACCCCCCGGGTGGGGCCTTTTTGGGAACAAAAATCTTCAGATACCTGGGGTGTTTTAGGACAGAGAGGGAATTTAGGAAAAAATGGGCAGGGAATGGGTGGAAAAAATTCAAGCCGATTTAAGAAGTGGGTTTTAAAAAGAGTCTCCTGTTTAAGGGGGGGTCCCCCCTTATTAAATAACCCCAGGAAATTTTTGGGGAAAATTTAAAAGTATAAAAACCCCCAAATCGGCCCTCAAAAAAACATCCAGGAATCTTTTTTGATTTTTTTGGGTGGCCAATTGGGGAAACGAGTGTCCTGTATCTGCCCAGAGGAGGGGGTCAGGGGCTCATTGACCCCGGAGCAAAAGGAGGCCCTTTAGGGTTCAGGCAAAATGGGCCCCCCCCAAACCCCGGCACCCCCTGGAGACCGTGGCCTTTTCCCCATTTTTGGGAAAATTAAAATTTTCCCTTTTTTTTAACATTAGTTTTTTAATTTTTGCCAACGTTGTTGGGTCTGACCCCGCCAGAATTTTATAAACACTTCAGGTTTGGACAGAAAGTTCAGGAGGACCAGGTAAATCGGGAAAGGGATTTTTTGGGTTTTTGGAAGAACCGTTGTCTGGGAAACCCCTTTTTGATTGTTGTTTTTATTTTTTGACTCATTTTAAAACAATTTTTAAAAAAAAATTTTTTTTAAAAAAGACATTTATTTGATAAAAAATGAGGTGTTTGGGAAACCTGCCCACCCAGCAGATCCTGGGGGTCAGAAAGGGCCTTTGGTTTACATTTTTCATTGGACAAAAAAGCACCGCGGAGGTCAGGAAAGGGGTTCACTGTGTGGCCAGTACTTCACAGGTGAGGGGGCACCTGGGGAAAAAACATCACCCGCCATCTTTGCCAAAATGTCACCCCGACCCCTGACAGACCTGGGCACCTTCTAGGTTTTTTGGGGCTCTGGTCAAGAAAGACTTTTAACTCTTTAACAAAAAGAACTTTTAAACTGTTTTTGGGAAAGGCATTTTTTAAACCAAAATGAAAGGGGTTGCCGATACTTTGGAGGGGAAAAAACTGCCGGTCTGGAAAATCAACCCTTTTATGGAGGGGTTTTTATTAAAATCCGTTTCAGAAAAAGACTTAGGGCCCGCAGTGGAGGGATAACACACCGCCCCCCACAAAATCTTTTCTTTTTTCGACAGCCAGGGGGAATGCCGTTCGGGGACACAAGGGAGACCATCTTTCATCCGTTCATAAAATTTAAAGGCTGAGGCCCCTTTTTCCCTGTTAATTCTTGGGGGTTTTGGTTTTGGGCTCAAAATTTTCTTTTTTTTGGTTTTAACTATAATCAAAAAAAAAGGTTAAATCTGTTCTTGGAATTTTTCCCCTTAGGACAGGCCAAGTTGGCAATCCCCAAAAAAAAAGGAGGAATAAAAGAGAAACATCATGGGGGGCTGGCCCCCTGCTGCTGTTCAAAATTTTAATTAAGAGTGGGGTTTAACTTGGGGAAATTTATGTACCAAAAAAACAAAAAATTTAGAAAAAATTTAAACAATTGTGGGGGACACGACAGGTACTGTGTGCTGTGGAGGGGGGAACTGGTGATCAACTGGGAAGAAAAGTATTGGTGGGCTTTCCCAAAATCTCTTTTAAATTTAATTTGGGGTGGGGGGGTGTAAAAGTGGGGTCTTTGAATTTTAATGAGTTTAAAAATTTTTTATTTTATTATTTTTTTAAAGGAGGAGGGTAAAGGGGAAATAGTGGTGGTTGTCTGATTATTTTGTTTTTGGGAAAAAATTGGGGGTTTGTCTTATGACTTTTATAATTTTTAATGTTCATAATGGTCATTTTTAAAAAAAAAAAATATCTATCATCTAATCAATTAAAATAGTGCCCCTTTTATCTATCTTTATCTATCTATCTTTTCTATCTATCTATCTATCTATCTATCTATCTATCTATTTTATTATCTCCCCCAAAAAAAGACTGCCATGGGGGGTTTACTTGTGTCTTCAGAACTAAAAAATTTTTTTTGATTTTGGACTGAGCTATGAAGAGCGAAATTTTTTGGTTTTCTTTTTCACATTCTCTCAAATTTTGTCTGTTTATTGGGATGTGTTGTTGTTCTTTTTTATTTGTTTCCCGATTTCCGGTGAGTTAAACCTTGGTCCGGGCCTTTCTGAATTCCCGATGATTCTCGCCCCTGACCCCCCACGTGTTCTTCCTGACCCGATTCTTTTCTTTTTGGGGCCCCGCTGCTTTTTCTTTTTTTTTATTCTTTAATTCTCCGTGTGGTTTGATGTCACTGAGATGTTACTTGTTATTTCCCCCCTCCAAAAGCTTGGCGATGCTAGCAGGGCCTCTGCCATTTTGCTCTGGGAAAGGGCAGCCGGGCAAAGGGGGAGGCTGGGAGGACAGAAAAGCAGTAAAAAGGGGGGCACTTCACATCCCCAGACCACCCTCTTGCCCAGGGGGCTGGAAATTTTAATAAGGGCCCTTCCCGGCCCGCCCCAAATGGCTTTAAAATTAGGAGGAAAAAAAACTGAGGTGACCAACGGGGGGGCCTTTGGGGGACTATCAGCTGGGTCAGTTGCACCGGGGCAGCATTTCATGTGGTTTGGGAAATGCCATGTCAGTCCTGGGGCCACCCGTCCATTATGTCACTGATCACACAGTCAGTCCGGGCTTTGCCCCAAAAACAGACAGGGGTCCCCCTCGTTCGGGCATCAGGAGGCCCCCCCAAAACACTGGTGTCCCCCCCATGTCCCGGGGGCCCGGGTTCGGGGAAACTGTGGATGGGGTCCTGCAAATCAGTCAAAGCCCCCCCTGTGCCGGGGTCCCCATTAGACACCAAAACCGGAGGGCCCTCCGCTTTTAAAGTTTGTCTTTGGACCCCAAAATGCAGGCCCCTGTCAGCCTCATGTCCTTCCCTTCCTGTCCCTTCCCTTTTGGGGATTTGTCACGAGTCAGTTTTGGGATTAAGGGAGAAACGGGTGTCAATTTTTAAGCCCCCAAACCTTTTTAAGGACAGCGGTGGCCCGGTCAAAGTGCATTTCAAATGAAAGGGCAGTCATTGGGGCCCCCTTTTGCCTTTTTCCTTCTGTCTGTCTGGGCTGTTTTGTCCTCACCCCCTTTTCTTTCTTTCCGGGGGGTTCCCCCCGGGGCCCCAGGCCCTGCTCAGCTCTCTCCCCGGTCCTCCCGGTCTCCAAACTCCCACTGCACTGAAAACCCGAACTTAAAAACCTGGGGGAAGGGGGTCACCCCGCTTTGGGGGGGGCCCAGGAGGACAACTGTTTTGGGGAAATTAGGGGAGTAAAGAGGGGAAGGGGGGGGTTTTAATGTTATTTATGGGGGGCTGATCCCTGACAGCACATGGAGTGACCAAGTGACAGTGACGTGGAGCCACTGAGGTGGCGGGCAGGAAGGAAAAAAAGATAAGGAGGGGCAGACAGGGAAGAAGGAGGAGGGGGGAGGGTGGACAAAAAAAGGAAAAATTTGGAACAGCTGAGTGTCCCGCCCGAATGGGGGCAAGGACACAGGGGGATCAGGACAAGGGGTGGACCCGGATGGGGGGGACATGACAGTCTGGGGGGGTTGGGGCATTTGGACCCAAAAAAGAAAACACAGCACCCGCCATGAGACAGCTGGGTTATTTCCGGAAAAGGGGGCTTAAAATTTTAATTAACCTTTTTTTTTTACACCCCAAAGGTTTGGGGCTGACCTGGGGGGGTTTTATCAATCCCGACTGGGTTTTGGGGCCCGCCTTTTGGGGACCAGGCCAAAACTGGAAAGGGGATTTTTTTTCTTAAAAACCCTATTTTGGGGAACCCCTTTTATTTTTCGTTATTGTTTTTTTGACTATTAGATAAATTTTTTAAACAAAAGAATTTTTGAAAAAAACATTTTTTTGATATAAACATGGGGTGCTGGGACCCCTGCCCACCTGCAAATCCTGGGGACCCGATCAAAACCCCGGTTTACATTTTTTTTAGCCAAGACAAAAAAGCAACCGCGGAGGTCAGGGCGGGATTCCCTAATTAGTACTTCCAGGTGAGGGGAACCCCCAGGGGGCAGAGATGACATCACCCGCCATTCAAAACCCAAAGCCCCATTACACCGACCGAGGGCACCTTCTCGGGGACTCTGGTTAAAAAACCCCAATTCAAAAAAAAAAATTTTTAAACTTTTTCAAAAGTGACATTTTTCAACCCTGAAAGAGTTTCCAATTTTTGGAGGAAAAATGCGGTCTCTGAGAACAAACAAACCTTCATGGGCTTTTATAAACTCCCGTTTAAAAAGACTTGGGGGTCTGCGGGGGGATAAAAAATTGGCTGCCTTCAAAAACATTTTTTACGGTTTAACCCGAGGAAATAAAAGGCCCCCCTTTTGTATACCCGGGGAGAGACCATCTTTTATCCCCGTTCATTACCGGGCCGGGGGCCCTTTTTTTTTTTTCGGATTGTATTCCCCAGGGTTTGGTTTTTGGCCCCTTGGCCCCTTTTCCCCCCCGGGAAAATTTTAATCAAAAAAAAAATCCCGGGGGTGATTTAAAACCCCGAAGCCAAGGGAAAACCTAAAACAAAGGGGGAATAAAGGCCTTAAAAGGGGCTGACGCTCTTTTTCAAAAAATTTTTTTAAAGAGCCCCCCCGAAACTGAATTTAAAGGAAACTAACAAAAAAATTTAGAAAAAGTTCAGCGGCATGGGGAAAACAGGAAAAAATTTTTGGAGGGGGGAACTGGTGACAATAAATTTAAAAATTTGGGGGCCTTTTAAAATATGTTTTAATTTGGGGGGAATGGGGATAGGGGGTATATTTCTTTTTTTTTATCCGGAATTTTTTTTATTTCGACTTTTTAAATTTTTGGGATGTTTTTATTTTTTAAAAAAAGATTATTTTTTAAAAAATCTACTCAATTTTTAAAAAGGCCTTTTAACCATTATCTATCTATTTTGGGCATTATTATCTACTTCTATCCCCACTATTATTATTTTATTTTATTTTAACCCCCCAAACAGACCCGCGGGGCCCCCTTTACCCAGGGGCCCTTTGAACCCAAAATTTCTTTTGGGTTTGGGGGATTTAAAACCCAGAAATTTTTTTTCTTTCCTTTCTCAGTCTTTTTTAATTTTGGGGGGGGGGTTCCTTTATTTTTTTCCCCGACTTGCCCGTTTTTAACCCCGTGGTCCGGGCGCCGAATTCCCCGATAATTTCCCTTTCCGTCCCGACGGTTTTTTCCTTTGACCTTTTGACTTTTTCTTTTCTGGCCCCGCTGCTGTTCTTCTTGTCTTTTTCTTCTTTTAATTTCCCGGTTTGGGAGGTCACTTTAGATGTCATTCCATTTTTAAAACCCACCAACCATTTCCTTCATTTTTCCCGAATGAGCTCAGTTCCGGGGGAGGGTTTTGGGGTTAGACAGCAGGTCCCCAAAAATGGGGCACCGCCCAGAAACCCAAAAACCCCCAGCCCAGGGGGCTGGGCTTTGGGGGCTGGGTGTCCATTTTGGGCCATCCGGCTTTTTTTTAAGAAGAAAAGAAATAGAAAACTGAGGGGACCAGCAGGGGGAGGTGACTTAGGGCCCCGGTGATGGCCGTTTTCAAAGGCCATGGGGGTGCCCCCAAAGTCCATTTTTATGCCACCGTCAGTCCCGTCTGGGCCTAACAGGGCAGGGTCCTCATCCCACGGGTTGAAACAGGAGGCCCCGACAAATTTCCAAAACGGTCCGGGCCAGAGTGACCCGGGGGTTTAACGGGGGTCAGGGGCCCCCCAAAAGCCCCCCATGTCTGGCGGTTCCGGGGTGTAATAGCCCCGAACTTTGCAAGGCACCCAGGGAAATGCCTCATTTCCCATTGTTCCCGGGCACCTTTTAGTACTTTTCCCCGCGAGGGGGAAGGCAACTGTTAAAGGGGCCCCCATAAGGGACAGCGGGATCTCGGGTCGGCTTTTCAGTGGGGGCTTTAGGGTTTTGGGGTTTTTTGTCTGTTTTTGACCCCCTTCCCCTTCCCAAGGGGGGGTTCAGGCCCCGTTTCCCCCTCCTGGGCCCGGTCCAAAAACCCCCAGCGGGGAAATGAACCCGATCCCCCGGGGGGTTCCCGGAAAACCCAGGAGGGGGGTCTAGGGACCCCAACTGAAATTAGCCAAACCCGGAAAGGAGAAAAGGGGGGGGGTGGGGGGAAGGTTAAAAAGGGGGGCCGGGCTGGCATGACACCAGGGGGCCATCATGGGTTGGACTCTTCAACCCCGGGCCCCAAAGATAAGGGGGCCAAAAAATAGGGGAGGACCCGGGGGGTTTAATTTACAAAAAGGAAGGAAAAAGGGCCCGGATGCCCCAAGACAGGGGAACAAGGGCCAGGGGGCCGGCGGAACAGTGTGGGGGGGGGCTGCCCCGGGGGCTAAGGGGTTTTCCCAAAAAAGGGGAACAGAGAAACCCAAAACTTGGGCAGAGGAAAAAACTGGGGGTAAGAGAGCCAGGGGGAAAAAGGGACCTGAATTGGGGAAAAAAAGACCAGCATGGAAAAGGAGGAATGACCCCGAGGACGGGGAAGTCCTCAACCCCAAACCTTTTTTTTTTCCCCAGGGCCTTTAAAATTTAAAACCTTGGGGGGTCCCCCCTAAAGGCCCCCCACAATTTTAACTTTAAAAACCCCTAAACTGGGTGACAAAAAAAGGCGGGACTACCTTTTAGACCCCAGCCCCCGCGTGGGGGCACCCAAAAACCCCCTGGCCCATTAAAGGCTGGGTGGAAACCCGGGGGCCCAGGAGGGGGTTGGGCAGGCCTTATGGAAGCAGAGTTTGATTGGGGGCAAAAACCCGAATAAACCCCATCCCTCTCCCAAAGGTTTTTCCCTTTTCCCCTGCCCCTCATTTTTAAACCTTTTCCCGTGTCCCCCTTTACCCCTTTTCTACTTTTTCCCTTTAATTTTTAAAACCCCCTTTGGCCCCCCTTGTTTTAAAGTTTGGCGGCCCACCGCCCCCAGTTTCCGTTGGGAAAAGCCCTGGGGGGCTTTAAAAAAAGCCCCGTTCCGTATGGGGGCAAAAAAGGGGATGTTTACCGTGGGGTGGCCGGGTGAGGGGAAATGAATGGGGGCGAGGGGGCCCCCCAAAACCCGGGCGGGTGGAAACAGGAAATAAATTTTTAAATGGGGAACCCCGGGCCCCGGGGGAAAAATTTTTGGGGCCGCCCGAGGGCCTTTTGCAAATGGGAAAAGGGGAGTTAAAATTGAGCGGAGGGGAAGGGGAAAATGAGGGAAAAGAAAAAAGAAAAGGGGAGGAGGCTAAATTGGGGTTAGGAGTCCCTTGGATTGGTTTAACCCCCTGAAAAGGGTTTTAAAAAAATGGAAAACGGGGGTTAAAAGCTGGGAAAAGGAAAGGTTTGGAAAAAAACAAAGAAGAGTTTGGGGGGAATTCCCGGGAAAAAGTGGGGGCCCCAGCCCGAGGGGGCCCCTTCTTAAAGGGGGTTTTTTTAAAAAGAAAAATTAAAAATTGGGGAAACCCCGAGGAAGAAAAGGGGGAAAGGGAAGGGTTAAAAAAGTAAGGGGGGTCCCAACCCCGGGGGGGGAAAAAAGGGGGAAAAAAACCTGAAAAAGGGCCCGGGTGGTCATTTAAAACGGGGCCCGGACGGTGTGGAAGTTCTTTGCCCAAATACCAGGAAAAAGTGTACATTATCTTTAATTGTTATATACTTACAATAAATTTAAATATTTTTTTCTACTACATGACCACCATAATTATACACACGTGTGGCACATTTGTACGACCGCCGTTCTCATCCAGTATCACCTTCGTCACTTCCTCTACCTCTTCATATTTTAAATCATTCTTGAGGCTGATTGAAGACTTAAGTGCCAGCTTAAGTGAAAAATTAAAGAAAATGTCCTAAATAATCACAACACAAACACTGACTTCATCAGTTTAAACGTGAAAAGATGGCGACGGAAGAAGAGAAGCAGCAGACCACTGGGGTGGAGAAAAGAAGAGCAGCTCAGGAAGCAACAAGCACATCAACCTCTGAGCCAACGACTGCCAAACGTACAGAGAAAGAGCAGGAGAACTAGGAATGCTCAAGTCAAGTGGATTCACGGCACGTCATCGTCACAGCAGTGCGCCGTTACTGCTAATAAAATAAAGGCTCACTTTCATTCACTTTCCATTTGTGCAGTTTTTTATAGGCACTAATTTCATTATGGCGTATATATCTGTCTTCACCAACAGATGCCCCAGAGCCGCTGGACCCCACGACCCTTCACAACACCCAGTCCATGCCAGCAAAAACTTTCCTGACGAACCCCAGAATCAAATGGGAAAAACACACCGGTTCTGCCTCCACTCTGCACAGCACTCACAGTACCAGTGGACAGTCTGGCCATGATATCCAGCAACCTTGAGGGGATCCTGCCAAGTCTCAGAATGTCCTACAGGCAACTCCATCAACTGAGTCGAATGCTTTACGAAAATCGACAAAGACTGCAAAGAAACTCTGCCAGTATTTGCATTTGAGCTCCATGAGAACCGTCAGTGCCAGGATGCGGTTGATGGAAGGTTTCTTAGGCGTAAAACCAGACTGTTCTGGTCACTGGTAGGCGAGCAAGTGATCATGGATCCTATTGAGGGCGACCCTAGCAAGGACCTTACTCGGCACCGAGAGCAGTGGTATCCTCCTGTAGTTGCCCTAATCCAGGTGATCACCCTTCCCTTTCCAGATAGGGATGACAAGTCCTGTTCTCCAGTCAGTTGGGATGATGCCAGTCATATTGCAATGCCAGGAGGACAGTCTGACCACCAGCCTGGAGGAGTTCATCCCGCCATATCCCAAATGATAAAAATATGCTGCCTGGGAGCAAACATCTTTACCTTCACGTATTTCACAAGAGAGTGTGGCATTGTCACCATGCATGTTTGATTTAGGATGTCACCTCCATAGATGTGTTTTTAAAGCCCCTGTTGTTTTAAATGTACAAACACATTCTGGATGTGAGCAGGAGAAACAAACTCTACTGGCTGGCCAAAGATGAAGTCTGCAGTCTTTAAACAGGATGGCTTGCTGTTGCAGTGCTGCTTTGACTGAGAATTAAACATCTGAAATAAAAGGACAAACAAAGTAAAAAGTGTTATGTGTTTCAAATATTATCAAAGAGTACATTTACATATAAATCTTCAAATCTCAAAACGCAGCAGTACTTGCATTAATCTGACAAGGAATATTAGAAACTAAAGTGAAAGTTCACTCTGGGCAGACGTTAAATTTAAACTGGAAAATGAATCCAACTGGAGCTCACCATAGATGTGTGACAGTGTGCTGAGAATGACATACGTATTAAAAATGTAATAATCAGTTAGAAAGTTATACTTACGTCAGCTAATATTAAATGAATTCACTTCTATAAAAATAACAGCAGCTCTACCAGCTACTATATAACACAGTGAGGTACATTCTGTACCAAATGATTAACTTGTACTAAAAAAATAACAAGACACAAAGTCTTAACTGTACTGCTTGTTAGTTGATTGTTTTATTATATGAAGAACAAAAAAAATCAAAATAGGAAATGCTTGTGAGGCAAATCTCAGGTGTCAGACTGTGTAAGGCACACTGTGCACTCCGAAAATGAGAAAAGTCAACCAGCAACCTTGAAAATGGTGTCGTCAATACACAGGCAATCGCATTAATGTATGTGCTGATTTCTGTTATCAAAGTTTGTACATAAATTATATATATATATATATATATATATATATATATACTAGCAAAATACCGCCGCTTGCGCGTACTACTTTAAAATTTTAAATAATAAACTGAGGGAAAATATACCAATAATTATTTGTTAAGGATCTCTTTGTATACCACATTGTCAGTTCACCCCTCTGGTTGTAATATGACCAAGCTGTGCAAGCTTACTCTTGAGCATGCAACGTATAGTTGGCCATTTGAAAAGCAATCTTGCCTCAAATCAATGCCAACCTTTTGTAGGGTCTGTCCCTGAGACTTATTAATTGTCATCGCAAAGCAGAGCCTTACTGGAAATTGAAGCGCTTTGAATTGAAATGGGAGATCAGAGGGTAGAACGGGATGCGAGGAATAAAAACTCTCTCCCCTGAGCAACTGCCAGTAAAAATAGTTGCCTCAATTAGGTTCTTTTGCAGACACGTGACCTGAAGTCTCGTGCTGTTACAAAGTTTCGGTGGCTGTAAGTTTCTCAGTAACATTATTGGTGCCCCAACCTTCAAAATTAGATTATGCTCAGGAGTGCCTGAAGGATTCAGAGTGTGGACCGAGCTGCAGGCTATGGACGTATATATGTACTGTATGTAAGTAGGATTCAGTTAACATTGGGAACTCGCGTACCAAATTTCTTGAAGATGGGCCCATTAAGTAACAAAGACTGCTGGAAAGTTCAATATGGCGGCCGACAGTGGTGTCATACCATCGAAATAAGTACATACATTGGTTTCAAGTTAGCGCAGGGAAGCCGCCTACCAAATTTCGTGAAGATGGGGCCATAAATAAGAAAGTGTAACATGGCGGACATTGTCGACCGTTATGACCGTTACGTGTAGAATTTCGAAATGAAACCTGCTTAACTTTTGTAAGTAAGCTGTAAGGAATGAGCCTGCCAAATTTCAGCCTTCTGCCTACACGAGAAGTTGGAGAATTAGTGATGAGTCAGTGAGTGAGGGTTTTGCCTTTTATTAGTATAGATGTATCTGTGTATGTATATATGTGTGTGAGTGTGTGTGTGTATATATATATATATATATATGTGTGTATATGTTGTCACGCTTGGGTCACAGATTTGCACAGAGACACAGAAGGTCGTAGAAAAAAAAGAAGGATTTTTATTCAGACACCGCAAACACATGAGCTTAAACGTGCTCCATGACAAGTCAGATATAACAGTTCCGCTAGGAGCAGAGAGATAAAAGCAAACAATCAATTCCCAAACTGACAGGCGCTGCAAGGCTTATAAGTCGGTGGAGTACGCGAGGCTTGTATTACGCGTTATAGTGCAAGGATAAGGAGCAATGTGTAGTCAGTGTTTCAGGGTTTGTGGTTTTCCCAGGGGCGTCTGTCTCTATTTGGGGTGAGCCCTCCAGCTCACACCCTCCCCCTCAGCTTTATTCACATTCCTGTGAATCAAGCGACTCTCTGTACTAGGTTCATTTAGTCGTGATAATACATCTGCGTTGACGTGTTCAGAACCTGGTCGGTGCTTTACTGTGAAACTGTAAGGTTGTAAACCCAGAAACCATCTCATTAGACGAGAGTTTGTATCTTTCTGTCGGTACAACCACTGGAGTGGAGCATGATCAGTTACCAAAGTGAAGTTTCGTCCCCACAAGTAATAGCGAAGCGCTTCCACAGCCCACTTAATTGCCAAGCATTCTTTCTCAATTGTAGAATAATTGCGTTCCCTAGGAAGTAATTTCCTACTCAAATATGTGATTGGATGTTCTTCTCCATCAAAAATTTGTGACAGGACTGCGCCCACACCAAATGCACTTGCGTCTGTTTGCAAGATAAAATCTTTTGTGAAATCCGGGTTCCTTAGAACCGGGTAAGAAGACAATGCTTTTTTTAAATCGTTGAAAGAACGTTCGCAATTTTCTGTCCACAGGACAGGTCGGTTTTTTCTGCCTCTAGTAAGTTCTGTAAGAGGAGCAGCTCTATGTGCAAAATTTGGAATGAATTTTCTGTAGTAACCAGCGAGTCCCAGAAAGGCGTACTTGTTTCTGTGTCTCAGGTCTCGGGTAAACAAGCATTTCTTCTATTTTCCTTAATTGTGGCCTAAGTAAACCCTTGCCCATAGAATAGCCTAAGTAATGAGTCTCGGACATGCCTAGTTTACATTTCTTAGGGTTAGCAGTAAGGCCAGCCTGTCTCAAGCTTTCAAGAACGGCTTGAAGCCGCTCTAAGTGTGTTTTCCAATCATTGCTAAAAATCACGACATCGTCAAGGTATGCCCCAGCATATTCAGAGTGAGGACGTAGGATCTGATCCATCATACGCTGAAAAGTTAAGGTGCCCGTGAAGACCAAACGGGTCTTGTAAATTCATAGAGTCCGTAAGGAGTCGCAAATGCCGTTTTCTCACAACTGCTAGCCTCTAAAGGCACCTGCCAATAGCCTTTCGTGAGATCTAGCGTGGAGATATAGCTCGCCTGACCCAGTTTTTCCAACAGTTCATCGACACGGGGCATGGGATAAGCATCGAATTTAGAGACCTTATTCAAGCGTCTGAAATCGATACAGAACCGAACCGAACCGTCTTGCTTTGGGACTAATACGACTGGGCTGCACCAGTCACTTTACTTTCACGAATTACACCCAGTGTCAGCATCTTTTTACCTCTTGCACAATATTTCGCGCTTCGGTATCGAACGGCCGCATCTGTGTACGAACATCAGGTGCAGTGGTAATTTTATGTTTTGTAATGTTAGTCTTGCCTGGTAAATCTGAAAAGACATCAGTGTTCCGTTCTATCAAAGATAACAGTTCTGTCTTTTGCGTGTCAGTAAGATCGTTACCAATGGTAACATCGGACTGAGAAACAGCAGCCAAGGAAGTGTTAACCTCTTGTCGGTCGTGCCATTCCTTCAAGAGGTTAATGTGTAAAATCTGGAATGGTTTGCGCCGGCCGGGTATTCTAACCTTGTAATTTACTGGACTCATACGCTCCTCAATAATGGCGGGCCCTGCCATTTAGCTAAGAATTTGTGTGGATCCGAGGGAACCAGTACCAAAACACGATCGCCAGGTTTGAACTCACGGAGCTTGCTGCCTATCGTAAAGACGCTTCTGAGTTTCCTGTTCTCGTTGTTGGTGTTCCACAGCAATAGAGGAAAGCATAGAAATTCTGTCTTGCAACGAAATTAGTCGATCTGCAAAGCTTGGACCCTTAGCTGCTCTCTCGTTTCCTATCCATTCCTCACGCATACCACATCCAGGATGCCTCGCGCGCCTGCCGAATAACAACTCGAAGGGACTCAAGCCAGTGGGCGCCTGTGGTGATTCTCGCACGCGTACAAAACAAACGGTAGGACAGTGTTCCATGTTGTGGGATCATTATGAGCAACTCGCCTGATCATCTGTTTCAATGTTTTGTTAAATCGCCGGTTAAACCATTCGTTTGAGGATGGTAAACAGTAGTACTCAATTTCTTAATAGCAAAGCTGTCACACAATTGTTTCATCACGCGAGAAGTGAAAGGTGTGCCCTGATCAGTTAAGATTTCTCTAGGGATACCAATACGAGTAAAAGTTTCACATAGTGCTTTGCTACAGCGAAGAGTTGGCCTTTTCAGCGCATCATTTCTGGATATCGTGTCGCATAATCAACCAACACCAGCAAATATTGGTACCCATCCTTAGTCTTAGGTAATGGTCCCACAATATCTAATCCCACACGCTGAAAGGGAACTTCCAATATGGGCATAGGACAAAGGGGAGCCGAGGAGGCTTATAAGCAGAGACGATCTGGCAGTCTGGACATGAAGTACAAAATCGTTCAACATCTTTTCCCATATTAAGCCAATAAAATCGTTTTGATAACCGGTCTCTAGTTTTGTCGGCACCGGTGCCCCAAGATGTGTGAATGTGCCAGATGCAAAACAGTTTCCCTATGTGCTTCAGGTACCACCAGTTGTTCAATAAATTCCCTCCAAATGATCTGAGATCACTCTGAAAAGGCAACCGTCCTTTTCTATAAAGTGTGGGGTTTTCACACCCCGAATTACGCTCTTGGTAATAAGAGTCATAGCAGGGCGAGCCTGTTTAAATGCATATTCTAATGAGCTATCAGTATGCTGCAAACGCACAAAATCTGATTGTTCGTTAACACTCGGTTTGTGTTCGGGCGTTTGCAATCTGGGAAGATGTAGAAGGAGCAGCCCATTCTGGAAGATTGTCGGGGGTGACCTCCTCCGTCTCGCTGGAGAGATCGGGTTCAATATCTAAGTTGGGCTCTAGATTTTCCCGCCGCTACCAGTTCTTCGTCTTGGATTTCTTCTTCTTCTCCCCCCCCACCAAGTTCATTAGTGGACTGGACTACTGGTCCCTTACATTTATTAATCAGTTTCGGAAAAAGGGCATTTCTCCGTCCTATGAGTAATGGCCAAGGGCACGAGTCGAAACGGCAGACCAAACAAAGTGGCCCCTATAAGTTAAAGGAAGAAGTAAAGTCTGATAATCTTTAACATCACCATGTACACAGCGTATTTTTACAGTCTCACAGTCTCTAAGGCATTGTTCATTAAGACAGTCTCGTCTCACAATACAAAGGTCACTTCCGAATCTAACAATGCTGAGATTTCTTGTGTCCCAATTTCACCGGGATCAACAAGCCATCTTTTCCATCCGGATATGTAATAGTTGAGCAACAAATCTCGCCAGTCCAATCCCATTGAATGAGCTGGAGACAAGCGACAATCTCTTGCCAAATGGCGAGCTGATCACATCGGAAACATCTACGGTCGGCTCCGTTTCGAAATATCCTCTCGGCGTCCCACGTCGGCGTGCTCTGTAGCCTCCACGGTCTTGTCGACCGCTGTTGCCGCTGTCTCCCCAGAAACAGGCGTCCCATCTACGACTGGATTTCCGGGTCCTACCTGACCCCATTAGATTTTCAGGTCCTGCAGCTTGTCGATCGAGCGGCGAGAATGTCCTGGGCGTTCGTTCACAGGTTCGCAGCAGCGAAATCCACCGCTCTTTCTCCAAGTGGACTGTGAACCCTCTAATCGTCTGGACATAATCGTTAATGATTTAATATCATGGCGTAGAAATTCATCTCGAAGAACTTCAGGTATGCCGCCAGTAATATATTCACGACAACTGTTTCCATCACGTCTCCTTCAAACCAACAGTGCACTTTATGTATCAAATCTTGAATTTGCGCGGATTGGGTCATCCATGTTTAGTTTCCAGTCTTTAAGTGCAAATGTTTTAGACTTCTGAAATAAGTCTTCGGCGGCATCCATCTGTGCAACCACTCCTGGTACCACTTGTCACGCTTGGGTCACAGATTTGCACAGAGACACAGAAGGTCGTAGAAAAAAGAAGGATTTTTATTCAGACACCGCAAACACATGAGCTTAAACGTGCTCCATGACAAGTCAGATATAACAGTTCCGCTAGGAGCAGAGAGAGATAAAAGCAAACAATCAATTCCCAAACTGACAGGCTGCGCAAGGCTTATAAGTCGGGAGTACCGCTAGAGCTTGTATTACGCGTTATAGTGCAAGGATAAGGAGCAATGTGTAGTCAGTGTTTCAGGGTTTGTGGTTTTCCCAGGGGCGTCTGTCTCTATTTGGGTGAGCTGGAGGGCTGACAATGTATGTATATATATGTGTATGTATATATATATAGATATATATATGTGTGTGTGTATATATATATAGATATATGTATATATATGGTTTTGGCAGCCAAGCGCTTTTTTCCAACCTAGAAGACGTCTCTTGAGATCCGTTTAATCGCCTTGTTGACTGCATGTCTTCCAAGGTAGTTTCAATACCCATTTCCTGCACCGAGTCATCTCCCCTTTTCTGAGTGACTGTGTTAGTGGCCGTACCATTACAGGTCTTTGAGCACTGAATACTTGTAACTGATGTCACCCGTCGGCTACTTTCAACAGTGAACGGAAGCAATTGTCGAGTAACAAAAATTATTTGTAAGTGATTTCGCATTGAAGAAATAATAAAAACTTGATCACTTGGGTCAATACCTAAAGAAATACACGCAGCAAATGCAATTGAGAATACACCAGAATCTGTATGATTTAATTGTTGCTGTGTGTCTTCATAAACTGTGGGAGGTTTGTAAGGAAAAAGCATGAAGGAAACGAAGCTGCTCTTCGGTGAAGTTGAATTTTTTTATCAGCGTTTAAACTGTCATAGACATGAATTACAGCACCATCATAATAGGTACACACCCAGTGAGTCACTCGTTCAGTAGCTGCAGAAGGTAACATTTGAATATGTTTTGCATTTTGTGGAATGGGCATTATAGGTATGTCAGGAGTCCACATTAGCAAAACCTCTTGAGGTTGGAAAATTGTATGCGCAGCTAAAATTTCGTTGAATTTGCTCATGTGATCTGTTGATAAATAATCATTATTTACCAACTCATTCATTGCAAAATCTTACAGTGGTAAGATCACTCCTTCCATAACACTAAACACAAACACTAAGTAGACACTAACACTAAAAGCGGCAACACCGCCAGGAAGAACACTAAATGAGATAAAGTAAAAGTCTACTAAACTTCTTTAATATAACTGCTTTATTGTAGCAGGTGAGGGGACGCTGGTGCACGCTTGTTGTTGCCGCTCCTCCCTGTTAGCAACACTTTTCGCACAATTTGCCTTAATTCTGCACTTTCTTACACTTGTTTTATTTCGTTTATTATACGTATAGTTCGTGGAGCTGACTCGAATTGCATGGATTTGGCTTAATATTTACAGATTTTATGGACTGCACTTTACTGGGAACAGCTGAGTCTGTGGATCACGGGACGAGACCTACGAACATTTCTTCATACGTGGCGATCTAGCACCTCGGGATGATCTGTCTCTGTGATTATATTCGCTATGCTGATCTGCTCCCGTTTCATCTTACAGTACTCTATGACCGGGAACTGATCTGATGTTCATACTAACCTGGCTTATGGCTCTGGGGTGATCACGCCTGAAATTACCAAGCGTTACTGTTTATGGCTGTGTATTGGAACATCCAAATCCTGCTACCTCCTCCTGCTGTGCTTTCTTTGCGCTCACCCACGTTACCACACCCACCTGTCCCACCGGCTCCGCTGTGCTGTGCTGCTTCTACACTGCTATCAGCTAAGTATCACTCACTATTTTAGCGCTTTGAGTACTGAGTAAAGCGCTATATAAATGTAATGAATTATTATTATTTATTATTAAACACTAAAGTACAAAAACGAAGTAGAAAGTAACACTAAACCGCAACACCGCCGGGTACACTGTCACACCGCGTCTACTAAACACTAAGAAACACTAAGCAGAAACACTAAAGGAAAAATACTATTCAGTAAGTACGCGTCTACTAAACAGTAAATCAGTAAAGGAGAAAGGACTAAACACTAAGGAAAAAGAACGGCAAGACCGCGTCAGCTGCGGAGCTCAGCTCGGAGTGAAATGAAGTGAATGAAATCAGGTGAATGGGAGGGGAGATGATCACGTGACTCCCCCACCCGCCTTGACTCTCAATCCCTCCACAAACACACAAACACAGTCTCTCGGATCCCAACTCTCCTTTATATGTATAGATATACTGTCTATATAGTCACGCATGGGGGTCGGAGGACTCCTCTAAGGGCCGGGCAAAGGTACACAATAACCTGCTGAGGGGAGAAATCCCTGATCGGGATAACGCATTGATGATATTTATCGTTATTTTGTTTGTTTCGTCTCAACGATTAAAAGGGACGATCCGGTTGGCGTCCCAACATTCCAACTGTTTCCAGTCTGTCCTTCCAAAATACAAAATCCCGACTACAAAATATATAACATATTATGCTCATATTAATTCATTTATTTATTTACCATTTTACCTTTTTTCTTTAATTTCTTGCAGTGTACATTTGTTTGATAATATGTTGTTCTCTGTGTGTTTTTACACTTTGATGCTCGTGGGTGTGACGCTATAGCCTCACCGTGACGCTGATACGTTATAGTTTGATACGTACGGGCAAGACTCTCAATAAGTTTTACGTATGAACCACAATGAGCTATATACCAGCAAGTTTACCATGAATTAAACACAAAAAGGAATTGTTGGTCGTACCATCAGGTTGTTTGTTTAGTTTGTTTTCAGATGTTTCACCGTATGTTTCGGGTGCAAGTCTCGCGTGTAACGTAACATTTTTACCGACCGGTGTTTTAAAGGTGGCGCAGACGCTAAACGCAGTCACGGGTGCCTGTGAAGATCAAACGACAGCGATACAGTCGGAGGAGTCCAAGTTGTATTAGTAGTGTACGTGTGCCGTAAGGTTTAAGTTTGAATATTAGTAACCTCGAGGTTAGGTATAAATGTTTTAGTTGTTTAGTTGTTTATTGTTTTATTATGTATAAGTTGTTGTCAGATATTTTGATTTGTACTTGAAGTGTACGATTTCCCCGGCAGGTCTTAAATGGCATCTCCCTATGATTAGGTAAGCCGATCCTGGTAATGACAAAGGGCTTTATAAGTACAGTTGTGGCCGCAAGAGAAGGGGACGATCGTTTGGAGAGAATTAAGAGGGGTTAGGTAGTGCGAGGCACGCCAGACTAAGAGGTGCCTGGTGGCTCAGCTGTTGGTTGATGTAAAGGAGTGTGTGAGGCTCCTGAGAACCAAAAACGACTCCTGAGATTTATTTATTGAGGAGTTGTACTTGTGGCCTGGGCTGAAACAGAGTCCAGTTTGGTATTATTTTAAGGCTGCTGATGCCCTTGCATGGAATGGAATTGATTATACATATATATATATATATATATGTTAGGGTTAAAGCCTCTGTGTTTCCCAATTTGTATTTTTTGTCCTTTTTTGTCTTCATAATTTGATTTTGTCTTGTCACCTGATTATTTCTACGTTTTGCACATCCTTTTAACATCAACAACTATTTTTTTTTCACTACTCTATCGTGGAATAATAAAAATGACCTTTTGTTCTGAACATCTGCCTCTCTCGTGCCTCTCTTATTACCCCCTCAGTCCTGGTCGTCCCAAACTACTAGCAGGCCATCTGTTTTAGTAGACGGCTTGTGACAGCGGGTTTACGTGTTTTCGTGTTTTAATCAGCTCGTGTTTGCTGGTCCTCTGGCTCTGAGCCGTGTGAGGTGTGTTTCAGTATTGGTGTTCATTCATGACGACTGCCATCTTGAGGACACGTCGGGGACTGATGTAATATCAGGCATATACTTAATACGCACATAAATCAGTTTTCTGTTGTTGTTTTATGAGACCTGCCTCGTTTGTTCAAACTGACCAATCAGAGGTCACAGATCGGTATAAGTAGCCATTGTGGGGTCACCACTTTGTCTCCAAACATGCATGTGGTCTGCAGGATTCATAAAATGATTGTTTCACGTGGAGACTCACAGATAAAAAGCAGAATTTCACATTTAAAATCACACTGCACTCCTCCACGGTGATAAAATAGGCTTTACAACAGAGCTGATGTTCTTGGCGTGTAATGCATTCACCGCTGGATGGAAAATAAGGCAGGAAAGCACTGCTGTGTTAACGCACCCTTACGGTAAACCGCCAAAGTCCTGTAACTTGGAGATTAAAGGCCTGTACGATAGTTTCTGAAAATGTCAGCGGTGAACTCTTTGTTAAACGCCACTTCATGCAGGACCGGAGATTCTGATGCGTTAAATCACTCCTAACTCACTTCATAAAGTTTACAGGACTTTGTTACATGACTTAGACACAACAACAAATATAATTAATATATGACACCTAACTGGTATGTCTTCTGATGTATTTCACACGTAACTAACATGAGAAGCTCTGCTGACTCAGTTTGTCGTAGCTGAGCGTAACGCTCTGCTCAGGAAAGAGCTGCTCCACGTCCTGCTTACGGCCATATTGGGGTCTAAGACCCCTTGACAGAGGTAAAGCTCGTTGCAGGTCAGAGTAATGTGGCGCCTACTTATTGGATATAAAGGAATGATTAATAATTCTTAGTCCTACACTCTCTAACATTTACAATTAATCTCTAGTAACTGTACATATTTGTTCGCCCATTGTTGTTCAGGCGAGGAGGTAGAAACAGCAAGTGAATAAAAATACTTAGGAACTAACGTAGATAATAATCTTAACTGGAATACAAATACAAATAAAGAATATTCACTTGTTTCTCCTCAGTAAACTCAAACTCTTTACAGTAGACGAGGACCTCATGCTGTCCTTTCACTGCAGTCTGCTATCACTTTGAGGTTCATTGCCTGGTTTAGTAGTCTGACAAACCACAATTTAAAAAGCTCAGCAGATTACTAAACGTGCAGTTAAAGTTATTGGGGCTGACAGAGACGACCTGTCAAGTGTGTGTCAGAGGACAACGCTAAAGAAACTGGAAATCATCTCAACTGACGACAGACAGCCATTACATGTAGAGCTGAACTTCAGTAATCAGGAAGGAGAGTCGCTTTGAAAAGCCACACAAATCGCTCCTGAACTTCCTTTCTTCTTAGTGCCATAAGGAATATCAGAGAACACAGTCGAGGTTTGACACGAGTGTCCAGTAACATCTCTGTGTAAATCTGCACTCTCACGACTGCCTTACCTCAGCCTGCCTCGTCTCTGTCTGTTTGATTTATTTCACTCTGTCTCTCATCAGATGTAAATCACAAGTAACATTTCTCTTTTCTAAATAAACAGACCTTGAACACCACATTGCAGTCGTCACTCCTTTTAGAAATAAAAGATGAAACCATTTCTCATTATTCTGCAGATTTTGAACACATCCTTATTCATTTTCTAACATGTTTCACATCGAGCAGGGACACCAGAGACACACAACTGACCACCTCAGTGCTGCAGTCTGCGCTCTGATGAAGGACTAAATGTGAACTCCTTATTCTTCATTTACATTTTTAAACTTGAGAACTGAGAGAACAAAAGACTCGAGTGACCCTGAGAGACCCCAGGTGTGTGTGTGTAATGGACAGCATGTTGTGTGACACCTCAGAAGTGACCACCGTCATCCCACCCAGTCAGCCCCCTCACTGGTGTGTCCTCAGGTTTATAGAAGATGAGCAGCAGCATGAAAGTGCAGCCATCAAACAGCAGGCCCTGAGTTCTCGGCGCTCAGATCTTTTTATTTATGTCTTCACTTTAATGTGACAGCCGGTCAGGAGGAACACACCTGAGTGTTAAAGAGACAGAAGACACCAAAATAAAAAGAAATGTAACACACAGGTCAGTTATAGTAAAATAAATACCAAAATAACATCAAGTTGAGCTGTGAAGGCCCCTAAAGTCCTGATGTCCACCACACTAATTTATTCCATGTGTCTGTGGTTCTCTGTGTGAAGAAAAACTTCCCAACATTTGTGTGGTATTTGCCCTCAACAAGTTTCCAACTGTGTCCCCAAGATCCATCCATCCATCCATCCATCCATCCATTATCCAACCCGTTATATCCTAACACAGGGTCACGGTGGTCTGCTGGAGCCAATCCCAGCCAGCACAGGGCGCAAGGCAGGAACAAACCCTGGGCAGGGTGCCAGCCCACCGCAGGGCCCCCAAGATCTTGTTAAATAATTTATTTTAAAGTAACCCCAAGGATCTCCAAACACTTCAGTCACGTCACCTCATCATTCACTTTAGAGGTTCAACTCCATCACTTTCTCCACACAGTCGTGAATCAGCCTGGTTGCTCTCCTGTTGACTTTCTCGAGTGCTGCTGTGTCTCTTTTGTAATATGGAGGCCAACACTGAAGACAGTACTGCTGTGGAGTCTCACCAGTGTGTTGTAAAGCTCAACCTTAACCTCCCTTGACATGCACTCCACACATCAGGTGCTCATATACAGCCTGCCATCTTAGCTTTCTTGATCACTTCTGTCCACTGTCTGGATGTAGATAGCGATGAGCCCACCAGGTCTTTCTCATTACGTGTACTTTTAATGTTCGGCCCCCCCATTGTGTACTCAGCAGATCATTAAACTTGGTGCTGGAGAACTGGGGCCCATTGTCATTCATGTCCTCATCTGGGATTCCAGGCTGAGCAGAAGTCACTTTTAGCTTTAGAACAATTGAAGTTCTTGTGGTTGAGGGTCCAGTACCTCCTCGATGAACTCTAAAGATACTCTGATATGCTGCGTATCCAAGTCATTTTGTTTGTTATGTTCACTGAGGTCCACTGCAGTTTTCTTCCAGGGCTGAGTGAGTGTTGTGGATGTTAACGTCTCTCTTTTCTGTGCCCTTTTGAGTTTGTCACATGGCTGACATGACGTGACTTTCTTTTTGATTTTTTATTGTATTTAGTGCTGTGCAGATCTCAGTGTTTAATGTCTCATTCAGTCAAACTCAATGTGAACTCCCTGATCAGCAGATTTACTTTTCATGATTCCTTCTCTTTGGCACCCTGGCAGATTTAGATGGTGACGTCAACTGTAAGCTGTGATTAAGGCCTCTGCCTGGAAGTAAACCAACTTCTTAATAAAGTTAATAAACGGAGAACCACAGCTGACATCATCAATGTCCACTGGTGTTCACGTCCTCTGCTGTCCACCATTCTGTCTGCTATACTTCCCATAATTCCTGCACTTTCACATGTCATCTGTTATTTTACAAAGGTGCCAGTCCACAGAGGTTGTGTTTTGTGTTATCTTAATGACTCCGATATCTTCGTATCCACATGTAGTCCAGACTGACTCTTCATCTGCTCATCTTCCTCCCTGTCTGATTTTCCACTAAATGAATTCTCCTGCTGCTCACAATGTGCTGGACTGACTTGAGTGAAGGCCTCACAGTTCAGATGTCTCCATCACTGATTTCCTCATCCTGTGTAACTGACTGAATGACTGACTTTGACGTTTCTTTTTATTTTGTTCGTCTTCTCTTTAGGACTCCTTAACTTGTGTTCCTCCTGTCATCTCTCACATTAGAGCTGAAGTCTCAGGGACTGAACTTGGAGGGCTTTATTTTGTTCTGCTGCTGCTTGTCTTTTATAACAAAAATGGATTTCCAGATATCTGAGAAATTAGGAATCTGCCATTGAGGGAATTCTGACTTGTCAAAAGCACATAAGCCAAGAAGGAATGGAATTTTGTGATTTTAGGAGATTAAATGAAGGACGTGACATGTCTGTTCTCAAGTTCGAATATGGAAATTAAGGATAAGGAGTTGACATTTAGGCCTTCATCGTAGCTCAGACTGCAGCACTGAGGCGGCCATCTGTGTGTCTATGGTGTCCATATTCACGGTCATCTACAGCTCACCATCACTGCTAGAACTGACAAGGGTCGCAGTAATGTTAGAAATTAAATGAGTGCATGTGACAATTTAAATGTGCTAAGTGTGACAATGACACTCTGGAATCCTCCACGCTACAGGACTTGTGACCAGTGGGTCAGTAGGTGAGGTGGGCACCTGGTAATGTAGGAAAGGCAGCTAAATGTTCAGATAAGTGAGAGCTTTCTTTATTTATAGGGAGTCTTCATTGGGTGGGCTGATGACCCATTTGAATGGACGTAGCCAATAGTAGCCATGACTCTTTCTTTTCTTTTATTATCTTCTCTAATGACTTTTTTGTATAATTTCAAGGACATCTTATCAGTCCCTGGAGCACACCAGGCTTGTGCTTCTTCTCATCAACCCTTCTTCATTTCTGACTCCATCCTTTAACATGGCGGCCAGTGATGTCAGATGTCATGTGACCCCCCGTCTTCTTCTGTCATTCCATTTGTCTACCATGGTGAACCTTTAAGATGAGCACAGAAGCTTCATTCACAGCTCTATAAAACTACACCTTTGCTCATCAAGATATGAACAATTGAAATTCTGTCTGTCTGTCTACAGAACTTTACAGTTATTATACGCTGCTCAAAAAAACGAAGAGAACACTAAATCATAGCGGCATGGTGGCGCAGTGGGTAGCGCTGCTGCCTCGTAGTAAGGAGACCCGGGTTCACTTACCAGGTCCTCCCTCAGTGGAGTTTGCATGTTCTCCCCATGTCTGCATGGGTTTCCTCCACAGTCCAGACATGCAGGTTAGATGCATTGGCGATCCTAAATTGTCCTTAGTGTGTGCTTGGTGTCTGGGGGTGTGTGTGTGCCCGGCATTGAGCTGGCACCCTGGCCAGGGTTTGTTTCTGCCTTGTGCCCTGTGCTGGCTGGGATTGGCTCTAGCAGACCCTGTGACCTGGTGTTAGGATGTGTGACTGACTGACTGACACTTAATCATCCCAGTCTAACACCAAGTCAATAAAGCTTCAGGGATATCAGTCTGTCCAGTTAGGAAGCACAATTATTATTAGCATAATAATAACAATAATAATAATAACAACAATAATATATTAATAATAATAATAATAATAATAATAATAATAATAATAATAATAATAACCTTTCCAATGCTCAAGGCTCTTCAGTGAATCTCAGAAAGATCAGCAGGTATCTGTAACATTGGACCCAAATAATAACCTCAGAGAACACTAAAACAGATAAATACAGGATATACAAAGCATTACATAGAATAAAGGACAATAAAGCAGAATATAATACTAATTTGAATACTAGAAGAAAAGCCTTAACAGATAACCTAATCTGTGATATAACACACACACACACACACAGTCTCTCTCTGGAATTCTAGGTTTCTAAGATTCATAATCTGAAATTTTATGATTCTATAATTTAAACTCTGGAATTCTATAGTTCTAAAAATCTAAAATGCAGATTCTGGCAACCTAGAGTTCTAACATTTAAACTGCAGAAGTCTGGAGTTCTAAAATTCATACTCTGGAATTCTAGGGTTCTAACATTCAGATTCTGAAATTCTAGGGTTCTAACATTCAGACTTTGGGATTGTAGTTTTCTAGGGGTCTCTCTCCATCAGTGGAGGTGAAATCCCATCCTTTGAGGTGCTCATATTAGATATTAAACAGAATCAGGTAGAATTACGGCACTAACTAACAGTCCTCCTGCCCCAAAGTCACTGCGCATGACTGAGTTTAATTGCCTTTTTTCTCTCCTCACAATATATTATGATTGTGTGGAAGTGAAGGGTGATTTTAATATTGACAATATAAATAATATTAATATTGGTGTTAAAGTTCAGAGTACATCTCACAGTCGTGCTTTTAGGTTGAATTACCACTCAAGATGTTTACTTTCAAAATGTCCTTACTGCTGCGCTAAACTGACTGATCTCTAATCACTAATTAACTGCATGATTACTATCCATCCATCCATCTATTATCCAACCTGCTATATCCTAACTACAGGGAGCCAATCCAGGGTGCAAGGCAGGAAACAAACCCCAGGCAGGGTGCCAGCCCACCACAGGGCATGCACACACACACATATACCAAGGACAATTTAGTATCACCAATGCACCTAACCTGCATGTCTTTAGACTGTTGGAGGAAACCCACGCAGACACAGTGAGAACATGCAAGTTTAAACTGTGCTCCATGACAAGACAGAGATGGCAGTTCTTTCTCACAATTAAAAGAATGCAAAAATATCTTCCTCTTCAAAGGAGTGCGTGTCAGGAGCAGAGAATGTCAGAGAGAGAGTAAAGTAAACAATCACAAATCAATAGGGCTGTTCGGGCTTTTAAGTATGCAAGCACCGCGATAAAGCAGCCGCAATGAAGGGATCAATATGAACGTAGTCTTTTCAGCATTTTTTACAGGTGCGTCCGTATCTTCTGTGCAAACAGCCCCTCTGCTCACACCCCCTTATCAGGAGCAGAGAATGTCAGAGAGTGAGAGAGGGAGAGAAAAGCAAACAAACAAAAATCAATACGGGCTGTTAGAGCTTTTAAGTGTGTGAAGCACCACACGGGAAGCATATCGTATATCATTGAAGAGTTTTATTTAATACACAATACATGCTTTGATTGGGTAGCTTCTCAGCCATCTGCCAATAGCGTCCCTTGTATGAAATCAACTGAGCAAACAAACTGAGGAAGCATGTACCATAAATTAAAAGACCCACTGTCCGCAGAAATCCGCGACCCAGTGAAAAATCCATGATATGTATTTAGATATGCTTACATTTAAAATCCGCGATGGAGTGAAGCCATGAAAGTCCAAGCGCGATATAGCGAGGGATTACTGTATCCACAAACTTGGGCAACGAGGGAGTGCATGATACTAACCTTTACAATTTTATAGCATTGATGTTAAATTATGTGTCATACACTCCAGGTCCTCCAGCCTACAAAACACAGCAACAATAAACACAAAGCCTCACGAAATGACCCTCATACAAAAACAAAATTGCAGAGTGGGAGAAAATAATTCATTTTTTAAATAAGTAGAAATGTACTGAAACAAGAAAAATTAAAGAACCATTTGCTTCCATGGCTTCAAACCCCAAAAACAATGTTTAAAATATTTTTAAAGACTAAGGAACAATTGTGAAAAATTAAGCACAAATGCCAAGTGTTACAACATGGAAGATTTTTGAAAGTTTCGGTGCTCAAAAGACATTTCTAATTCATGTTCTGAGGAACTTGTCATTAGGTATGAATCCTGTAGATCCACAATGTATCATTTGTGAGGAGCACCTTTATAGCAGCAGGCACCAATGATGATTGCCGTTCTTTGGTTTTTCTTTTTTTTTTGGTGAAACTCCACCTTGCCTTATGGAATTTCAATGATTTTTTTCTTTTGGGAGAAAGATCTGCTTATTATTTCTTTATTTTCTATTTCACAATTACTACTTATTTTCCCATATTCCTGTGTTGCCCATATTCCTGTCAGACTCACTCTGAATTGGCAAATAATGATGGTTATAGGTAAATGCCACAAAGATTTGAAAACATTACCGTTCAAAACAGGTCCACCACATAGTGCCACCACAAGTCGCTGAGTAGAGAAGAAAACAAGAAACTAAAGAAATAATAAAAAGAACAAGTTCTACCGCTAATAAGAGGGGAAACAAAAGAAGGAATACCAGCTGCATTAGCAGCAACAGTCGATACTCTAAAATTAGGAGTCACCATGATAGACTTGTGAGTCTTGAGCTTTAATTTAGATATTCAGAGTAATGGAGCTTCTCCCATCATTCCTGAGTTTGGGAGCCACAGCTGTGAGGCAGAACTGCTAATCATGGCCCTAGCGTGCTGTCCAAAATGGGAAAGTCACTATAAAAAGGACTGACTAATCCTTTTTTCCATTTTCCAGTCTAAGATTAGTCAATCATTGACTCATTTTTGGATGTATGACATATTCTTTAATTACTTGGTAATGATGCCTACACTGAAAGACATAATACATTGTAAGGCATGTCTACTTGACCTGCTGAAGAGCAAGCTAAGGAGAAGCCACTGAAGAAGCTGGAATAAGTGCTTCATGAATATGTCACAAAAATGTGCAACACATAGGAAAGAAAAGGCAGGCATGAGGAAGACAAGCACATTGAGCATGGGAATGTATTATTATTATTACAATAAAATGAGAGGAACTGTGCAGCTGAGGAGCTCAAGTGTCTGTGTCTGCCATTGCTGTTCATTGTCAGCCATCAGAGTCTAAGTTGAGGGTCAACAGTAAGCACCAAATTCCCCTATATGGTCACTTTATTTGAGATGCTGTTCTAGATGAAACACATATAGACATGTTTTAGTTGATTGTTTCTGTTCTGTTATATTTAATTGCGACACATTGCATTTAGGATGGGGACCTGAGACAACATCAGAGACAGTTGACATCTCAGGATGTGGATTGAGACTTAGTGTCAATCACAAAGAAATCTGGGAGACATGAACACAACCAGTAAAGATGAACACACAGCAATCTACATCAGTAGGTAAGCTTCAATCAACATATTGAGGAGATTTTAGGAAGGGACAGTGTTGCCATTTAGATCAGGATGAGAACAATAGGAGAGCTGGTCAGGGTGATGAGGACCACAGGAGCTGACAAGGAGTTGATTATAATGGACTGAAATGTGTCCAGTGTGCTCAAGGACGTTTAAATGAGATTCTGACCACAATCTCTCCTGTCCACACTTCTGATTAACATTTGCATTTCACAATGGCCTGTTTTCTAGTCCCAATCTCTAAGAGCTGCTAAAGTGAGCAACCAACACAAGCATCCAGTGGGGTCTGAAGTAATGGCTAGGGTGAAATAACAGGACCAGGGAAGAGGGCAGCAGGGTTTAGATCAGCAGTGAAGAGCTCATCATGATGGCCTGTCTGAAGACCAAGTGCTTAAAGAATCAGACATCAAGATACAGATATGATCAACAATGAATACAATAAAAGAAGATCAATCAATCAATGTGTACCAAAAAGTAGAAAATGAGACAGGAGGAGCAAAACTCTGTTCTCTGTTTATTTATGTGTGTCACACTAGCACAGGCACATGAGCTGTACACCAATTTGGCTCACTTTGTCTCTCAAGGTTAATCTTGCCATTCATACCACTGACCCTCTTCTTTCTCACACTCACCACTTCCTTTTCAATTTCTCCTCTTCCTTTTGACCCTCAGGCCCCATGAAGATGACAGATTTGTGAATTTCCCCTTGGGATTAATAAAGTATCTATCTATCTATCTATCTATCTATCTATCTATCTATCTATCTATCTATCTATCTATCTATCTATCTATCTATCTATCTATCTATCTATCTATCTATCTATCTATCTATCTAGAACTTACAGTAATCACCTGCTGATGAGATCTGTAATGCAGGGTGGAGGGGTTGTTAGCCTGGGTCTTCATCAACCTCTTTACAAAGACTGATGTCAGGTGACATGCCACACTCCTTCAGTGGTCCTGAGGAAATTGTAAATTAATCCTGGTAATGTGTATTTCTTTGGAAAGATCAAAGTCTTCAAAAGCATCAAATGTGATTGGCATTTTGAACCCTGACAGTGATGATGAAGTCTGTTAGCTGACTCATCTAAACTTTGGGTGATGGTAACAAATCGGAAAGAGGTGCAGTTTAATGTCTAATGTGACATGAAGTTCTTCAGTAAAACACCAAACTCCATCTGTATGGCCAACAGTGAGTCCTTGTGTGCAAATATCCACAGTGGAAAAATTCAGAAGTGACGGACCCCTTAAGTTTTAAATAGTGGTGGTGAGAGGACAGCACTCTAGTCTCATCTGTCACTCTGTGCTCCTACGTGTAGTCACTGGTCACTCGCTCTGGATACTAGAGCTTTTCTGTTTTAAGTGCCTGTTGGCTTGTGTTTGAAATGTTTCATGATTTTTCCTGTGTGAATCTGACACTCCCATTTCTTTCTTTCACTTTTCCTAATATGCTGCACTTCAAATGCCCATGTTGTTGCAACTACATAACTCTACACAGGAAATGTGACTGATGGCAGCTTGTTTTAATACACAAAAGACCCCATATGCCACCATTAGCAATTCACATTGAACTTTGGTACCTAGGTGGTAATCACTGTCTCTCTCATCCAGCATGGACTTGGTGGCATTTGCATGTTTTTTATGCTTTGGAAAATCCACTCTAGCTGCCATTATCAAAGTTCTTGTATGTTGCTACCAAAATGTGAGTTGCTGTCTCTCTGTGCCCTTCAGACTACTATACAATAATCACAGAAAATACCCCTTATAATCGCTTTCATTGCTTCAATACAAATAATAAAAAGGCCACAGACTAATCTGAAAAGCTTAAGTGCTGCAGTTATTTCAGTTAACTATCAAATGCATATAAACCCACCGGAAACTGCAATGTAGCATTTCTGACACAACTTTGAGGAGAAAGTATACAGTGGACATCTGTTTTGAGAAAGATGAACTCCAAGGATGCTTTGGAGATGCTGCAGAACATGAACTTTGCTGATTCTGATGGAGGATCTGACATTGTCTTTGAATTAGAGAGTGACGTGTTCTCTGATTCTGTGCCTTAATCTGATCGTATACCAGATAAGGAGCCTGGGAGTGGGCCGGAGTGCCATACAAAGACATCATGAGCTCCTGCTTACAAAAAGACAGCATTGGTCTCCACAAGAAAAAGCAGGAGGGGCATAATGGCACAGAGTGGGTGGAGCAAGTCTCGGGTACAGTGCACTGTGGCACACCATGCTACAGAACTGGTACTGCAAATAATGAAGTCCCTGCATTTTGCCAACAAAGAAATATGACAGGAGGGTCTGTAGAGTGACACATTTACCGCTGTTTCAGACACACAGCCTGCTTTTGTGCAGAAGTGCATTTCGTATTATAAGCCTGGGCAGAACATAACAATTGATGAACAAAACTTCCTGACAAAATGCCAATGCCCTTTCATCCAGTGCATGGCATACAAATCTGACAAGTGTGGGATCAAATACTGTGGAGAGCTGCTGAAGTGAATAGCAAGTGTACTTGATAAATGTGATTTAGTATTTGGGAAAGATTCCATGTGACCAACAGGAGAATGGCTGTCAGAGACTGTGGTGATGTGACAGGTTGAACCTTTTACTGGCAAAGTGAGAAACATCACTGTGGACAATGTTTTTTTTGTTTTTTTTAAATTGCTTTCCCTTCTGAACAAGCTAACTGAAGAAAAGACAAGTCTTCTCGGTAAAGTGAATAAAATGAGATGAGAACTGTCACCCACTGATGAAGACTGGAGAAAGTCACACACTCACACTCAGACTCCAAGGAAAAAGTACCTGCCTTCTCAACACCACATATCCCACCATCAGACAGGAAAAGGAAACTGGACCCAGTGATAGACTGCAATCACTCTGCAGTTATGGAGAATATTTCTTATTTTTATCTAAACAGGTCACAAAAACTCACATTTCACTAGTTGGTCATTTTTATACAGTAGTTGGATGTAGATGTGCTTGACCAGAGGACATGGCTATGACTGGTCACTGTCCTCTACAACTTGCTAGACTTGGCTGTGATCATCTCTCATATTTTATATTCAGAATGTTTGGGCAAGAAAAAAGGCAGAGGGCACTTTGTCATGGACTTGGCACGGCAGCTCCACAATAACCACATGATGGTCAAAGTGGCTACAAAAGTTGGATGAGAAAGCTGCTTGTGTCAAAGCACCATCTTGTTCCTGTTTGGAAAATGTAACCATAATAAAAATTATGAAAACTTTGAAGAAAAGTGCACCATTTTGTGAATGGTTACTGCTCGAGGAAACTGCAAAGAATTTGTGTTAACTGCTCCCGTCTTTTGTAATTAACCACCCTGTCAGTTACAATTTACAGATGCTTATATTAAAATATGAATTTACCTGCGTAATTTGTGAAATATGTAAGTAATGCTATTCTTTTATTTATATTGCATACTGTATGTCATTTTGACACACCATAACACTAAACTATTTTATGTGCCTATGTGATTGAAGTGTGCTGTTTTGCTTTTCACAAATAAATAGTGAAGCAGTTTTCTGCCCCATGGCTGTGCAACCCTGCAGGTTTTCTTTTGATAACATTTTAAAGTTAAAATACATATAAACAATACATTGACTTTTACTGCACTGAAGAGTCTCTATGTCCATTCACTATTCAGGGAGTGGATATGAAGGTGGACCACTCCTATAAGTACTTGGGGGTCCAATTAATGACAGGTTGGACTGGTCTCATAACACAGAGGAACTAGAAAAGAAAGGGCAGAGCAGATCCCTCTTTCTTGGGAGACTGGGTTACTTAAATGAGGTAGTGACCTCCTTCACATCTTCTAGAACTTTTTGATGGCTAGCATGGTGTGCTGGGCTGGAAACATCACTTCAAGAAAGGACGACCAAATCAACAGGCCAATTAAAAGGGCAGTCTCAGTTATGGGACACACTCTGGACCCCTGGAGGTAGTAAAGGAGAGGATTAAAACAAAACTGAAGGCCATTATGAACAATGCTGGACATCCTCTCTGTGACACATCAACACTGAGGACTTTTAGACAATTAACTATTCAGAAGTAGTGTGTGAAGGAAAGACACTGGGGCTTCTTTATACCAGCAGCAATATTCCTCCACACCGGGACAGCCAAGCCAGAATTTGTCTTTTATTTTTTACTTTTTATTGCTTCATTGTAATTCCTGTGTGTGTTTATACCAAAGTTTGTTTATTTATAGTTGCTTCTGTGAAAAGCCAAATTTCCCTCTGGGGAAAAATATAGTTCTATCTATCTATCTATCTATCTATCTATCTATCTATCTATCTATCTATCTATCTATCTATATGCCATTAAATTATTTATTTTTATGTTCATTAAATTACTAAATTAAGACTATCAGTGGCTTTCGCATTATCAGGATGAATAGCTGATGGGCCATTAATGAGAATAAAATGATTCAGATGACCTTTGGCCTTAGTCACTGTAGGTGTGTTTGTTGAGGGTTTCCAAATGGTTCAAATGCAGCTACCAGACAAGAATTCCAGCAGTAGTGTCACTCAGCGTACACAAAAAAAAAAGATTTTAGTGAAATTCAAAACACAAAAAAAAAAAAGAAACAAAGTTAATAATACATGCAAAAAAGAGGGGAAAAGGAAACTTATGGTATTCTGCTTAAGGATTAAGTATCTAAGTTACATGTCTTATGTTATCTCATTCACCACATCATGTACATAAGATAAGCAAGTGATATGCCTATTCTTTGGTTTCGTCCGTTGCGAGAGATGGACGTCTAAAGCGGAGCTCCATTAGCAGCGGTGTTATTTTTTATATCATTTCCTTATTATCCTGAGATATCCTTTATTTATCCAACCCGAGGGTTTTACTACAGTATATGCAAGCATTTATAAACATGGGCGGCAAGAAAGGCGCTCAGAAAGAGGTGAAAGAAATGAAAACTAAAGCTACATCCAAGCCTAGACCGACAAGTCCAAGTTCAAGCTCAAGGTACGGGCTTTCAGAGACTGACCTGGAACAGATGGGCGGAAGCCCAGACTCCTCAGGACCACAGTCTGCTGCATCGTCTCCAGTTGAGAGCAAAATAGAGAGCGAATGTATGAGTGACGCAGGTCACGATAGCTCGCCGATTGGAGAAGATCATTTGAAAATGGAAAAGGCTTTCCAGTCCGCGATTTCACCTACTCCACGCGAGCCGGGAAACGCGTATATATTCATTTTGAGGCGGCCTTTAGAGGTTTGCTGGATAAATTTGAGGATCACATTCAGGAAAACACGTCTAAACTGAGCACACTTTCCGATCAGCTGGAGGATGTTAAGCAGACATTAACGACTCGAATTGAAACAGCCAGAAATCTAGCTTCCACCACTCAAGGAAAAGCAACAGCTGCCAATTCCGAATGAAAAAAACTCGGAGACAGACTTGCTGCTCTGGAAGGTGGAAGCAGAAGGAATAATATTAGTATCGAGGTTCTACCTGAGAATCGTGAAAGTCCAAACCCAGTGAAATTTGCAACTGAACTATTCTCTAAAATAATTGGAGATGACTTTAAGACAGATACCAAGATAACAGCAGCTTATAGCATACGCGGATTAAATATCTTTGGACCTAGGTCTTTTATTGTCCGCTTCGAGCGATTGTAAGTGATATGTAAGTTAGATGTGATTGCACTCCTCAGACAAAAGCAAGAGATCATATTTGAAAATAACCACATTCGTATTTTCCCTGATTTCTCTCCCAAAACAGCTGCTAAATGTGCAGCCTTCTGAACATTAAACAGCGGTTATGGCAAGCCGATATCAAATACAGCGTCTTGTATCCTGACAAACTGAAAACAGACGTTTAAGGCCAATACCACGTCTTCTCAATCAAGGAGGAAGCAGAAAAGGAACTAAGAGAGCTGATCCCAGCACTATTCTGAAACACAAAAGTGAGTCGCATCCTGTCATGGCATGGCAAGGAGATATCACCTGCTGTCTGATCCACTTATAATAATACAGGTATTACAATTATACATCCTTTTCATTACTCAGATGCTTTCTGTTTATGTCTTAATTGCAGTTATAGACGTGTGTGTGGAAGAATGGACTTTTTTTTTTACTACCCTAAAGGAAACTGTTTAACATCATACCCTTGGTTTATTGTTATTGTTATTATTACATCAAGACTTACTATGCATATCCTGGACCACTTTCTAACAACATTCCCAGGGTTTATTAGTAGTATTTAGACTATATTGGCAATAGATATCTCTATTTTTAATCCTCAAACGCCTCTGCGTGGGGGGCTTGTTTTGCTTTGGACGTGCTCTGTCTCTAGGTATGTCAGAGGACCGGGACTGCGTGAAGTGGGATCCAGCCTCACATCGGGAGGCAAAATGGAAGGGTGGGGGGTTAAGGGGGGAGAGAAAGAGAGCAGGCTATATCTAATCTATCCTTTTAATGCTTATAATTATAACTACCAATGTAACAATAGGCTGTATGGCAATAACTCGTGGGGAAATAGGAAATTAAGGTTAAAGCTGCCTCACCTCCAGTTAATGTTTGATCGGTTTGATGGGACAGTTAACTTTGTGAGCTGGAATGTTAAAGGCCTGAATCACGAATTAAAGAGAAAGAAAGTACTCTCTCACCTAACAAGTTAAAATGCTAAAATAGTATTTTTACAGGAGACCCACTTACTAAGCAAGGATCAGTTCCGGCTGCAAAAAGACTGGACTGGCCAAATGTTCCATTCTAGTTTTACAAAGAAAACTAGAGGTGTGGGAATTCTCATACATAAAACAGTACCATTTGTAGCATCAGATGTAGTATTGGATTCTGAAGGGAGATATGTAATGGTCCAGGTAAAGGAATTCATGAACCTCCTGGACTCTTTTGATTTGAGGCAGCTCGTAAATCAGCCTACACATAAAGCAGGTCATACGTTAGACTTAGTGATTACTAAAGGACTTAAAGTTGATATAAATCAGGTCACTGATATCGGTCTATCAGACCATTTCCTTCTACTATTTAATATAGAAATAAAGATAGAAAACGCTCATGAGAAGCATTTTGTTAAAAAACGCTTCTTTGACTCATCAGCAGCTTTAAAGCTTACAACTATTCTAAGCAATCAGTTCGTTTATAATGCCAACTATAATAGCGAGGATAATGTAAATAGTAAAGTGGAAAACTTTAATTCTAAAGTAAGAGCTGCTGTTGACATAGTTGCACCTGAAAAGACAGTTAAAAAATCCTCTAGTATTGTTATTCCATGGAAGACCCAAAGAGTGTCTGATTTAAAAAGAACATGTCGTAGAGCTGAGCGTAAATGGAGGAAGACTAAACTAACTATCCACTATGAGATATTGAAGGTTAAAATAACAGAATACAATAACACTGTCCGTCTTGAGAGGCGCTGCTATTTCTCTAATATTATAAATAACAATGCTAGTAATCCCAGAGTCTTATTTTCAACAATTGATCATCTTTTAAACCCAGGTAACACAAAGGAATGCCCCCAGAATACTTCCAGTGAAACCTGTGAGAACATTGCTGTATTTTTCACTCAAAAAATTAATGATATTAGAGATAACATAGTATATCTCCCCAACACTGCAGAACCTCCAAAACCCCGGTACTCCATTATAAACAAATTAAATGCTTTCACCAGGATAGATTTACCTGATTAACATAAAATAATCTCTCAACTGAAACCCTCCACCTGCGTCCTTGACCCAATACCAACAAGGTTTTTCAAAGAAATATCAGGCGTGCTAATTGATAATATTCTGGACATAGTTAATTCGTCATTAGATACGGGGGTCTTCCCAGACTGTCTTAAGACTGCTGTAGTTAAACCCCTTCTTAAGAAACATAATCTCGACCCCTCAGCTCTTGAAAATTTTAGACCCATCTCTAACCTGCCCTTCTTAAGTAAAATTCTAGAGAAGGCAGTCATTATGCAGTTAAATGACCACCTCAATAAACCTGCTATTCTTGATACATTTCAGTCAGGCTTCAGAACAAATCACAGCACAGAAACTGCACTCGTTAAAGTAGTAAATGACTTGCGGGTGAATGCAGACAGAGGCCATTTATCTGTTCTCATCCTCTTAGATCTGAGTGCTGCATTTGACACCATTGATCATAATATTCTTAGAAATCGCCTTAGTCAATGGGTGGGCCTCTCTGGCAGTGTCTTAAATTGGTTTGAATCCTACCTGGCAGGGAGAAAATTCTTTGTGAGTTGTGGTAATCAAATCTCAAAGACACATGATATCCGATATGGTGTTCCACAAGGCTCTATCCTGGGTCCGCTGCTCTTCTCAATCTACATGCTTCCGTTAGGTCAGATTATCTCAGGGCACAACGTGAGCTACCACAGCTATGCTGATGACACACAGCTGTACTTATTTATAGCACCTGATGACTCCGACTCTCTTGATTCACTAACACAATGTCTTACTGGTATGAATGGATGAATAATAATTTTCTCAAACTAAATAAAGAGAAAACTGAAATTTTAGTAATTGGCAATAATGGATTCAGTGAGGTTATCAGAAATAAACTTGATGCACTAGGATTAAAAGTTAAGACGGAAGTAAAAAATTTAGGGGTAACCGTTGACTGTAATCTGAATTTTAAATCGCATATTCATCAGACCACTAGGACAGCATTTTTTCACTTAAGAAACATAGCTAAAGTTAGACCTCTTATATCATTGAAAGATGCTGAAAAATTCCTCCACTTGGGGCATGATCTCTCCCCCAACCCTGAGAGGGCACCACTCTTTTCCGGCTGAGGACCATGGTCTCGGATTTGGAGGTGCTGATTCCCATCCCAGCCGCTTCACACTCAGCTGCGAACCGATCCAGAGAGAGCTGAAGATCACGGCCTGATGAAGCAAACAGGACAACATCATCTGTAAAAAGCAGTGACCCAATCCTGAGCCCACCAAACCGGACCCCTTCAACACCCTGGCTGCGCCTAGAAAGTCTGTCTATAAAAGTTATGAACAGAATTGGTGAAAAAGGGCAGCCCTGGCGGAGTCCAGCTCTCACTGGAAACGGGCTCGACTTACTGCCGGCAATGCGGACCAGGCTCTGACACCGGTTGTACAGAGACCGAACAGCTCTTATCAGGGGTTCCAGTACCCCATACTCCCGGAGCACCCCTCACAGGGTTCCCTGAGGGACACGGTCGAACGCCTTTTCCAAGTCCACAAAACACATGTAGACTGGTTGGGCAAACTACCATGCACCCTCCAGGACTCTGCTAAGGGTGAAGAGCTGGTCCACTGTTCTGCGAACAGGACGAAAGCCACACTGTTCCTCCTGAATCCGAGGTTCGACTATCTGACGGACCCTCCTCTCCAGAACCCCCGAATAGACTTTTCCTGGGAGGCTGAGGAGTGTGAGACCTCTGTAGTTGGAACACACCCTCCGGTCCCCCTTTTTAAAGAGGGGGAGCACCACCCCGGTCTGCCAATCCAGAGGCACTGTCCCTGATGTCCATGCGATGTTGCAGAGACGTGTCAACCAAGACAGTCCTACAACATTCAGAGCCTTGAGGAACTCCGGGTGTATCTCATCCACCCTCAGGGCCTTGCCACCAAGAAATTTTTTGATCACCTCGGTGACCTCAGTTCCAGAGATGGGAGAGCCCACCTCAGAGTCCCCAGGCTCTGCTTCCTCATTGGAAGGCATGTTAGCGGGATTGAGGAGGTCTTCGAAGCACTCCCCCCACCGACCCCGAATCGAGGTCAGCAGCGCACCATCCCCACCATATACAGTGTTGACACTGCAGTGCCTTCCCCTCCTGAGACGCCGGATGGTGGACCAGAATCTCCTCGAAGCCGTTCCAAAGTCGCTCTCCATGGCCTCCCCAAACTCCTCCCACGCCCGAGTTTCTGCCTCAGCAACCACCAAAGCTAAATTACGCTTGGCCTGCTGGTACCTATCAGCTGCCTCCAGAGACCCACAGGACAAATGTTTTATACTATTTGAAATTGGAAAAAATCTAATTCTCAGTTAGAGGATCTGTACAGAATTTTTCAAAACCTGGCAGGACCTAATCAATAATATTTTAGAATAAGCTCTTAAAGCACAGAGGAAACAATTATTTCCGCATTTCATTTTCTTTTCCATTCATCTCTATTACCCTATTAAACTTATCAATTTAGGTATGTTTATAAGCCTTAAGTTTTACTCCATTGGCCATGCTCTCTCAGGGGTGGGGGACGATTTTTTTTTTTTATTATATTTTTTGTAAAAAATGATCGATTTGTATGAAATGATTACAATAAAATTAAAAAAAAAAAGAAAGTGATATGCCCTTATTGTCTGTTTGTCTAAACGTTCATGTTTCTTTCTAGCTGTCTAACTTCAATCTAAGGACATTCATTCTATTTGTCCCTCACAGCTAACATTATGAACATTATCTTTAACTTGCAGTATAGGGGATTAAATCGAAGCTTCCATTATGTGTGTTAAGCTACATTACATTCAATTTCAAAACTAAGCAAACTGTGGTAAATTTACCACTAACATTAACTTAAAGGATCTGGCTCTTACAGTCACTTAGCAGTTTTAATGTTGACAGGTGACATTCAATGACACCCGAGGCAGGGATGTGTGGTCAGGGGAGGCACCATGAAAAGTTAAAGAACTAATAATGATAACATAAAATAAATTTGCCAACTTGTCTGTGCTATAAATTTGTTTTCTGTATGATTCCAATAATTTAGATAATTTTTATAGTCAAACTTGCTGAATTGACACATTTCCTGTTCAAATACACGGGAGAAATGCGAGGTGCGGTAGCGACGAACCTCACCTCACCTCTGACTGCACTCTCCTCACACAAGGGGTTGATGCCTGTGATTGGTGCGTGCCTGTCGCTGTCTCTCTGTATGTCGCCACAAAGAAGAGTGTGCACACATGTTTATTATACACCCTGACTTTCTACAGTCTGGCTAATATCTTTAATGAATGTGTGTGATGTATTTAGTCTTGTTGATCGGACATAAAACCAAAGTGAGAAGGTTCAAGGGGATACAGAAAGTACCGTGACGACCACGCAGATTGTCAAGTGCACTGCAGTGGTCCGTTTATTTTTATTTTTTGTTCCTACTGACTGCCAAAATGAAAGATTAAGATTTTTAAAACTAAAGCAAAATAAGGAGGACTTTTACAAGAAGATGATAGACAAATAAAGGTAAGACCATAAACGGTTTTCAATTTCATAAAAAGTGGGATCAGACTAAGAAAAAAACAATCCAATATTTAAAAACAAAATTTTGACCTTAAAACAACTAAATAGTTCAATTAAGGTCAAAATTGAAACCCATTTTTTGTACGCCACTCTATACTTTCATTTGTATTGAATGAGTATGAACTGTGGAATTGCAACGGCAAATTTAGAACAAACACAAAGAGGACCTGCACTTGTGGAGATGTCAAGTGACAGGTGGAAAGTACTGGTCAGTAGTCACAAGGCATCAGATGGCAGATTGTTATAATGGACTTACAACCAAGATAAAACCCTGGATAGAGGGGCTCAGTGAAGGAGTTGTTGAACCTGTGCAGGAGGGTCATTGTGTGTGAGACGCTATAAAATGACAGAGAGCCAGCAGGCCAGTCCAGATACACACCTATTCTGGGGCTGTAGGGGGCGCTGATTAGAGTCTGCTGGTTATTATGACAGACAGAGTACTGGGAATCAGAGCACTGCAAACTCCAGGACTTGTCATTGAATCCCAGACAAAACTCCTCACCCTCCCCAATCCTGCCCAGTCCTTTATATGCGACTCCAATCAGCATCTCATCTCCTGTCCACTCCACCTCCCAGTAACAGCGAGTCCCAGTCAGAGCCTCCCTGCACAAAACCTGAGGCCACCAGTCAAATCTGTCAGGATGATCAGGATATTTGGCCTCTGTTTCTTTATGTATCACTTTCTTATTCCCATCAGTCAGACGGAGGTCTCTATGTGCCGTGTTGATGTCCATTGTGAGTGGACAGAAGTCTGAAAGGAGAGAAATGAAAATGAGTGAGGAAATCTGTGAGTGTGTTACGGGACTGGGGGCGGAGCAAAACACAGACGATTAACAAGATCCAATCAGGAGCTGCGCTGACAAGACTCAGATGTGCACCGTGTGAGTGCCATTGGTAGTAAAGAGCTCATCTGATTGGACAGAATTATGTGAGAATTAAAACTGAACTTACAAAAAGATTACAACAGACAATAAAGTGAAAGGCAGGCAAGTTGGATATTTTGAAGTAGGCTCAGTCGTCTGAAATTACAATAAATGCCATAATGTCACAGTCAACGTCAGAGTTCTAATGAGTTCTAATGTACTATCCACACTGACCACACTGACCACAGGCTTTACAAAAATGACAGTTTTTATTGTCAGAGTCCACCACTTTACTTTTAAATCAATTTACTGTCACACATCCCAAAACTCACAATAAACCCCCTGATCCTCGTTCTTTTCCTTCTATTCCCTGTCTTTTGTTCTTCCATTTCCAGTGGCCTACCAAATGTTTAGCTGTAACCCTGCATGTCAGCGCTACACTAAATGTGAAAATAAAAATAAAATAGCTGCCTGAGAATTAAATTTTTGTAATGAATTGTCACTGGCAGCTCAGTGATTTACTGGCCAGCAAACAAGATGGCCATAGAGTGCTGAGAGATGTGCAGTTCACGAAGTAAATCATCATGGAGTGAGCTGAAGGTGCTCAGTCAGAAAAGGAGATGATTCAGTAGAAATGAGCTTTAAAATCAAAAAATGTATTAAACAAAATAAGAAATTGAAAGAAGAGGAAATGAACTTGACAAAATTCAATTCAGAACAGCATCATGGCCAAGTGGCTGGAGCTGAGGCTTTACAGATTCAGCTTCATGACTTTGAATTCGCTGCCCAGTCGTTATCTTTGTCAGGTCTGCATGTTCTCCTCGTGTCACTCCTGATTTTCCACTGACATCCCATAGATATGCATGTTGGGTCAATTGGTGATTCAAAATTTATGTTATATGATTGTGGCTGTGTGAGGCCTGAAACTCTGATCTGGATTAACACTAGAATCCCTGAAGCCTACAAAAAAATCATAATCCTACAGAGCTGCAGAGCTTCCTGTGTTTGATCAACATGGGCATGCTCACAAAGCAAAGTCCATAAATGTGTACTGAAGTGACTTTAGCTGCAGATGGAAGCTCCTGTTGCACTTTATACAACTTTTGTTACAGTTCTGCCATCATCCAGAAACGGCTCCATAAGCTTTATGACCATAGTCTCAGAAAGTCTTATTCCCATGGGGTGACTGGGATCTTTTCCTGAATAAAATCATACACAGTTGTGTAGAGTGTGACAGGAGCTTCCATCTGCAGCTAAAGTGACTTCAGTACACATGTACTTTGTCAGCGTGCCTGAGTCGATCAAACACAGGAAGCTCTGAAGTTAACTTGTGACTTTACGGCGAAGGAAGATAAGTAATGAATCAAGGTAAATAACATTCAATCTGGGTTTTATATACAGTAAGTAACATATACATGTTTTTTTATATATATAAAGACCATCACAAAACATAATCACAAACAGAACTTTGCACGATATCTTGGCATGCCTTGCTCATCCTCATCTGAGTTCACCTGTTATAGCCCGTCTTTATTTGAAAACTAACAGTGTCAGATTGGGGTGAGCGTGAATGCAACTGAGAGAACAAAACTGAATAAAAAAAATTGTAACCTTTATAAGTGCCATACATTTACACCGGCTGTTATAGACTCAAATCAAATGTATGTTTTTATTGTACAGTATAATAGTGACAATAAGAGCAGCTCACTACGGATGAGCTCGGAATCGAACTGGCGACCTCTTGATTACAAGTCAGCAGTTCTTACCACTGCACCAGGTGCACTTGTTTTGTTATATTTGTACCTTTTGTGAAAGTGTTTGTTTGACATTTGGACTGCAGTCTTCACACATTACACACTTCATGTCTACATGTGTCAATTATTACTAAAATATGAAAACGTTTCTTTTTTAGGTGTGTGTTCAACAATTCCTCCTTCGAATTTCCTGTCATCCTACACTTACACAGATTGTTGTAGACATGGAACACACATGCAATGTATGTATTCCAAATAACGATATATTATTTACCCTCTACAACTCTAGGTACCTCACTCCTAGATAATCAAGGCTTGAGCTGGGAGAACTATCTGCCCTTTCTGTGGCAGTGGGGTGATGGGACAATCACAATTCACAATATTGTATATTTTAGCAAAGACTAGCTATGTATAGGTCTATGTTAATAGTGAATGATACTATAGTTTTTGTGCTTTCTTTGTATAAAATTTGCTACATAATTAAATTATTATTTTAATGGACTAAGTAAAGTAAAAAATGCATAGATAGAAGTAAATGGAAAAGAAAAAGTAGTATGTGTAAAAAAAGAGGCAAAAGAATACTGTCGGTAGAGCTTGTGTGACAGGTGAACCTGGCATAGTTGACAGGATTTCATTTCTAGTTTTTGTGTTTTTATTTTTTGCGAGTTCACTTCACACTTCAGCGACTGCTTTTGTGCATCTCTACTTAAATTTATTCATCCCTTAATGTCCATTATGAGACCAGCGCCAGTTTTGGCTCCTCACTCACACATCACTCACACGGCTCTTTCTGATAGCCACTCTTTTATACTGTAAGCCTAGCCCAGGATATTAAAAGAGAATCGATTCACTTTATGATTATATATTCAGTCAAAGCAGAAACTCACATCGTAAAAACTCCTCTCTGCTCTGAGGTTCAGGAGGCTGTAAGGTGACAAATGGAGCTTCATGACCTGAAAATAAAAAGAAAAGAGTGGACACTGCTAAGATGGCATTTTCTAAAGTCAATGAAGTTTTTAACCACATTATTACAAATACTGTACAGAAAAAGTAAAATTTCAAAATGACAAGCAAATGAAGCACAGAATGATGGGGTTACAATGAGGTATAAGCATCTTCTTTCTTTATTAAATAAAAACAAATAGTTTTCTGCAAAAGTAATTACAATAAAGAATTTTTAATAAATGCATAAATACAATTAAGTACTGTAACGGACACCGAGACAAACACCAGATGGAAGTCAAGCCCAATCACGGGAGCGTTTATTCCACAACCAATAATTTACAGCAGTCTTCCAGCAGAATCAAACTTGCAAACGCCCTGTTAAATTAGCAGTCACTTCACTAGGCAGGCTATTCTACTCTCACAGTGTTCCCGATCATCGTCTAGCGTCCCTTGTTGTGCCCCTTTTCTCTGTTACCCCCATTATCATCTGCAAGTCTACATTTATAATGGCATGGGAGTCTCCAGCTGCCTTCTCGGGTGACTTGAAAGGTATAACAAGGAAGTTCCAGGGGTTCCACAGCACAACTCTGAATACCCTGCTGTCAATCACCTGTCCAGACCCGCCCATCTCTAGAGAGACAATGCTGGCCATTACAGTGTTATCAGTCTACAAAGGAAAACTGACATAACATTTCAAAGGTCACACAAGAAGAGCAAGGAAATGGCCATAACGCTGGACCATGATGGAAAACAGCCATTGGGTGTACTGGACAACAGGAAATATTAGAAATAATTTGATAAATAACACGTTAACCACATATGGACACAGTCTGACAAGCTGACTAAAACTCATGTGCTGTCCTTAAGTCTAAAATACCCTTACCAGGGCTTAGAAGCTGGCAGCGTTATAGTTGCCTCTGAAAGAGCTGCAAGATTCTAACAGAATGAGCATGGCTCACATCTGAACAAAAATATAAAGCATCCTCCTAGCGTCTGCAGCCCTCAAAAGCCATTGCATTCTGCCTCTTTCTCAATAGCTGTATTTTCTTTTACACCATGGCCTAAAAAATATTTTTAGCAAATGAGATTAGTAAAAATCAGAGAACTGCAAATTTACTCATGGTGGTCTTGCTCTACTGTCAACCTGAACTTTTTTAAGGCAGTTATGAGTTTCAAGATAAATAATAAAGATCCTAAAAGCTCCCTTTTCACATCTTTTTTACCAGCATAAACAATACACACTGGTTAGTTTTGCTTGACCTTAAACATGCTGCTTAACCTTTGGTTACATTTGCAAGTTTCCCATAACTCTTATCTAGTTTTCACATCTATTTTGTGTCCCAGAATTCAATGTTCTATTAAAACGCATTGTTTATTTCTGTCAGGATGTTTTCGCTGACAGTTTAAAAGACGAACAGATCTAGTGGACCCCTTTTCTACAGTAACCTCAAACTTGGCCCACAATGTCTTCCAAATGTTCACCTTTCTCACTGGCCCTTCAAGCTCTTATCTTTGTTCTGCTTGTCTCTTTGTATCTGCTCCCCCTCACCCCCAAAACCCCCCACCCAGCGACCCTCAGCTTTCCCTGACAGTATGATATCATTGCCTGCCTCTAACTAAAACCTACATGCTAAACTCTAGGTTTAAAACACACAGTTAAAAGTATCAATAGTACAGCTATAGTCTTGGTCACACAGCTTATGCATTTAAAAGTTACATCTTATCTAAACCTAAACGCTAAAATGATTTAATTCTTTTTTTAATCCCTTTTATATTTTCCCCACAGAAATGCTGCCACATTGCACATGTACCTGATGGAGTCCATGTCATGATGTCCCACCAGCTGATCTTCTCCAGACTCTTTTTCAGACAGGACAGCTCCTTTCTCAGGTCTTCAGAAGAGAAATCAGCAGTGACAGTGAAGCTGAGCGAGTCTCCATCAGCAGGAAGGACACAGCGAGATGAGAAAGTCTGCATCAGAAGGAAAGAGGGAACAGGGGAAAATGAAAAGGAACATATCTAAGAAGAAGCTCTTCTCATTTATGCCATCTGTGTTGTGGGCAGGCAACTTGGGTTGGGTATTTTTGTAGAGTTTCCTATAAGGTATTATAAACCTTGACTTTCAATAAAAGTTTAATGCTTGAGAGTCAAGTCATTAAACTTTAGGTAAGGGAACTCAGGGAGTGATAGCATTATATTTTTGGAAGCTTAAAAGGAATTAAAAGCCAAAAGTTGGGATTGTAGGCTCAGTGCTAAAGGTGCCGCTAATATTCTCAGATGATGATAATTAAATTAAATGTAATGAGTTGCACATGTATGTAGAAAGCTATTCAATTTAATTATGCAATAGAAGGTCTACAGCTAGAAAATGTAACTGATGAGAGAGACTTGTGTGTTCTTGTGGACTGATCAACATCTTCAACCAAAAAAAAACTACAAAAATTTACTGTGAAGTTGGCTGAAATATTTCCAAAACATGTGAAGTATATTCACTACATGGCTAAATATATGTGGACACCAGGGGCCTCATGTATAAATGGAGTGTACGCACAAAAATGTTGCATACATCCGTTTCCACCCTTACTTTGAGATGTATAAAAACTAAACTTGGCATAAACCCACACACATTTTCACAGCAGCCTCAGACCATGTGTACATATGTTTCTACTCAGTTTTGCAAACGGGTGGCACCCAATGTCAAAGCAGGGTTACTGTTTCTGGTTCATTTCCCTTTTCTTTTTTATATTCACATCCATGATGCTGGCTTTATCAAAAGCATCGGAATTAATTCCATATCATTTACAAATATAATTCACTTGATTGTAATCATTCTGTAACAATATAATGGTGCACAAAATACCATAGCTGCTTTAGCGTTGTTAGAAGACACTAATGGAAGAATTAGATGAGAGCGCATATTTAAAGATGATGATGACTGGCTTCTGAATAAATTTAGATTTCCAAGAGCTATCCTCTTGCAGCTCAATGCTCTTAGAATGTATACTTGATATCATTTCTGTGATGAATGCATTAAAGTATGTATGTTGCATTTTACACATACATTGTTAACTTCATTTAAATAACGTATACTGTTAATAATTACACATGTGGCAAGCATTGTACACGAGACAAGAACAACCCTAGGACTGAGCACCTGCACATTGCTATTGCTGCACTCCCCCTCTCCCCCATGTTTAATTCATGCATTTCCTCAAGAAAATAAAAGCAAGCATAATTCTTAGTATTCTAAAATGTTCAGAGAGCTGTAATACCATGAATTTATGTGTTCAGGCGATCACTGCCTGCACGCTCCTGTCGGCGTAAGAGAAAGCCCATTTAAGAAGCATGTAGCAATTAATGACTGGGTTGGGAACACTTAGAATACGAAGCATTTGACTTGCTACTTCAGTTATGATGGGGTCTGAGAAACTCTAGTACATTAAATATCGATTTTAAGATGAAGTTTTCAATGTTCTACTTTAATGACAAAATAAAGTATGACATTAAAGTGGACATTTTGAGATTAAAGTCAACAATTTGAGTTTAATCTTGACATACACGTTTTGTTTCAGAAAGTGGGCTGCAACTCGTCTTTTCATGGTGACTTTGATAACTGATCATTTCTTTTTTATTTTGAGCATTGTGCTTTTTTCTGACCTTGAACTTTCGAGTGCTTCCTGCACACTGTGCCACTCTATCAATTTTTTTTTGTTGTTTATACCATTTCTTAAGCCACCAAATAGTACATTTTTCCTTGCCTGCATTCACTGAAATTCTTTTTAACACGTTCTTTTGTCATTTTCCTTTAACAAAACATTGAACAGAAGGGGCTACTTATATTGTTTTGCATATTCAAATAGTTCTGAGAGGTTTCAGGGTGGGCTGTAGGTGAGCATGTGTGGTCTACTACCTTGCAGCTGATCTTTTGTTGCTCCTAGACATTCCCACGTCTGAGTAACAGCACGTACAGCTGACCAGCATAGAAATTTATCAAACTGACTCGTTGGAATGGTGGCATCTTATGACAGTGCTATGCTGAAAGTCACAAGCTCTTTAGTGTGCCTCATTTTATTGCCAGTGTTAGTCAATGGAGATTGTCAGCAGTTAGCAATGGAGGTGAATGAAATGCCTAAACTCATTCATTCAAAGGGTAGTCCGCATACCTTTGACCAGGTAGTGTATCAAGGAGGAATTGTGACTCCAAATCCAAAATACAGGTGTTGTGTTCATATTCAATAAATCGTCTAACAGCAGAAGAAAAAGTTGAGAGAAGAGTGACAAGAATGGACTGATGGGATAGAACTGTGAGGAAATGCTGAAGGATTTGAATCTCACCAGTTTATGGACAGAAACATGAGGAGATGACATGACAGAAGTGTATAAAGATATGGAGGATTTGGTGTCATCTTTTATTAAATGTCTTCTTTTACAGTGAAATTGTAAGAGCACATTTCATACAAATATACTTTTTCACACAGACACCTGTAAATACACTGAAAAAGTATAATGTGGTGTGCGTGAAAACAGAAGCGCTAGACATTTTGTAAATATCAGGTGAATATAAAAAGGCAATTTCTGTTTGGTTTATTGGCCTGTTCTTTTCACGTTGTACTAACTTCTTAGACCTGTTGAATTTCCCTCTACATGTTCTCAGGTCCCACACACCCCAGTCAAATCAGATTCCCTGTGAAGCGTCACTCTCACCTGTAGGAAGTTGATGAGGTCCTTGGTCTCCGATAGCTTCTTCGGTTCAGTGTCTTTCCTCTTCAGCTCCTCGATCTCCTTCTCCAGTTGCTCCATGACTTCTTCAGCTTTTTCCGTTTCTCTCTTCTCTTGCTCTCTGAGTCTCTTAATCACTTTACTGCCAGTTTCTTCTATGTAGTGAATCAGATCAGTGAAGCTCTTCTCATTTTTTTCTATCTCTCTTTTCACAGAGATCTGATTGGAGAAAGACACCGAATTGAGATGTCTAAAAATGAATTTAATTAAAAAATGTTTTTGGGTTCCATGCCAGACCAGAATGGTTATTGGAACCTTCCCTGGACAAGAAACACAGTAATGGAGTAGGCAGTGGAAGACTTCCTCCCAGGGCAATTTCTTTATCCAGTAAATTTGGTGGCAACACACCTCTGGAAGTGCTCCCATTTGGATATTCACTGGGCGAACAGGATATGTAGTCTGAACAGGCAGCCATGCTAAGGTCTAGTGGAACCACTTGACTGGGCTACTCGAACACAACTACCTGCCCTTTCAGGACTCTGATTTACCCAGAAGTGCTCCTGTGCTGTACCTTTAACAATGACTCAATAGCCAGGTGAGTTTTATTTGGGAGGGAGGTAGGACAACTCTTATCAAGAATGGAGGAGGAAAATGGAAGAAAATCATGAAGTAAAGTCTTTGCCGTGGGAAGGTAATTATGTGAAAATAAAATGGTCTTTATGGTGTAGAGACTTGGGTATGATGGTTGTGTTATGAGTTTAGGGTGTAAGATGCCCCCTGTTTGTCTAAATGTCAATCTGCTGAGATATAGACATTAAAAACAAGTGTCTAGTGCCTGGTCAAGTGATTTTATATTTCATTGAATTTCATGAACTCCTTTTATTTCACTCCTACATTTATTTTCCATTACTTTAGCTGGGGCAGTCAGACACCACATTCCTGAACACAAAGATAACATTACAAGATGCTCCACTAAACACTCCAGGCATTTTAGGACCATGTAACACACCATTACAGATTTATAATGTACATTGCTAGAGATCAATAAACTACTCCAAGATCTGGTGGCATTGACAGCCTTTTCTTAGTTGAAAACATTTATTGGATCTTTAACATCAACATGGATCAGCCAAGTGGTCTAAATGAACTCAATGGCCTTTTGTGTTTCTCCCAAATAGACTTTCCTATTTGCTTCACTTCTGCCATATTTTCAATATCTATGTATACAGTATTTGTATTCTGAAAGTTGTTTTGTGTTTTTGTGTATTTATTATTTATTAAATGTCTGTTTATTATATATTATATATTTTTTTTCTGTTTTACATGATACTTGTTTCTATCACATTTTATAGGGCTTGAATTTCAATATGTGGTTGTGGGATTCACACTTTTTCACACCTAATTTTGTGTAAAATTTCTTTTTAATAGAGCATTCATGGTCAGAGTACAGTCAACATTTCTACCAGTGTCTGTTAAAACATCCATCCTTTTTCTAACTGGATATTCCAGTACAGAGTCAATAGGAGCAGTTGCCTATCCTGGCCACATTCGGTTCTGAGGCAGAAACCAAACCGTGTGCTGTAATAGTCAATAAATCCTAGAAGGCAAGATGAGATTTTGATGAGTCTACTAACAGACAGAATTATACAACAAAAGGTCTTTCAACAAACTGGCTGCTGGACCTGCTATTGCAAACTGGTCTGTCGTGTTCCTGCTCCAGTCTGATATGTAGCATAGAGTTTGTGCAGCAAGACCACTATTCAATAAAACAGTTGATCACATTACATGTGCCACACTCGTGCACTTTCACATTTACTCATCTGGAGTTGATTCAGAATCAACAGGAATTTTCATGTCTGTGGGATTTGGTTTAGTATTTGGTAGAAACTAGAAAGAGGCAGTGCAAGCTATAGTTGTACTATGGAAACAAATTTGAAACAAAATAAGCTGCTCCGTATATTCATTCCAAAATTAAATTTATTTAGTTAGTGTTTGAAAACTTTCACATTGGCTAGATATTTGTCTTATTTGACTCATAACACTTTAAAGCACAAGGTAAATGTCTCTTGTGCTACGGCATCTAATGCATTAATGAAGGCACAGAACCACAGATATGTGTGGTTAGTAGGAGCTGCTAAAACAACGATGTTAAAAATGTAAAAATAAATCAATAAACACTACATATGTGTCATCTTTAAAAACAAAATAACACTGATTAGTATAAAATGTGAAACTATTAAATTATTTAATTAAAATGTGAGCACAGCCATAAGCAAATGCAATATGAGTCACCTAAGAAAAGAATAAAAGCTGTTTTATGGGAATTCTACACTCATAATCTTAAATTTAATATCACAGAGGAAAGGAAGAAGAGATTTGTAAAATTAAAGCATCAGGAGTTTGTGACATTTGAAATTTAAATTTAATTGACTTGTTCATTAAATGTTGCTCTTCATAACTATTATAAACACGCTGATCTCCTCTCCTCATATATTAATGCTAATAGAAATTTCACAAAAGTAAATGTACCTGACTGTGATTTTTTGACAAACCTGGATGCTGACCAGAAAATGACATTGAACAAATGTAGTACATGCACATAACATGATAAATAATGTAGTCCATGATGCTCAGAGCATTCTTTATAAGTTGTACCCTGAAACCTCCTCTCAACATTTAAATTCCTCCCATTTGCTGTTACATTGTGAGAAATTTCCACCCTCTACCACAAAAGAAATTCAAGCCCGGTTTTAGTTGCGATCCTCTCCTTGTTCATTTTCATGTGAAGGTGGCCCTAGGTTGACAGCCCGTTTCAGGTTGAAGAGCTGAAGGTTATTATAGTCACACACCACCAACGGAAGTGCTTGTTCTTCATATTATAAAGGCTCTTGGATTGACACTTGCGGTGCTGGCCATGATATGCTTACGAAACTGGTAGAGTACACCTCAACAAAGATGTTAGAAGAACTAAGCAAAGCTCTCAATAAGGAAGGCATTAAAGTACAGAAGGAATTTGCTAGTTATTTCAGTTACATTCAAACTAAATCATGTGAGTGTTTGTACCAGGAAAATAATGAACAGATGAAGAATTCATTCAAGGAGTGAGGACATTAAATTAGGCCCTGTATAGGCAGAGGTATTAGAAAGAAAGCAGTGGAGAGACTTACCTATAGGGGAGAACACAGAAGTTATGGGAAAGTTCAGAACAGATCAAGACACACACAGCCATCAGTTACAGTGCTTAAAAAGCAACCGGATAAACACATGAAATGATTTTTGTATGGGTTATAGGTTCACATAGAAAAGAGTGTTCATTAAACAATTACTGTTAGTTTAAACATAAATTTATATTTTAAATGAGTTAAACAGTCATCTAAACAATTTTAAAAAGAAAAAAAAATGCCAATTAACACTAGAACTCCTGAAGCCTACGAAAAAACTTGTAATCCCAGCTCACCCTAAATCTGTTCGCACCTCTCCATTTGTGTCTTTTGTGTTGTCAATGTATCGATCAGCACAAGCAGCAAGCAGCCTGCTATCTTATCCCTACACCGCTGAGTTCACCTCGGGCAAAAAGTTCTCCCAGCTGAAGCCAACTCTCCTTATCTGAGTGTGAGGTGCCTGGAGTTGTAGAGGGTAAATAATCCAGTATATTGTCATTTGGAATAAATGCATTTCATGTGTGCTCCGTGTCTACAAAGACACAAATTGTTTCATATTTTAGTAATAATTGACAAAATGTAGACATGAAGTATAATGTGTGAAAGTCCAAATATCAAATAAACACTTTCACAAATGGTACAAGTATAGCAATATAAGTACACTTTTATTCAAGAATATAACTGTAGAAAAAGAAATCGGGTTAAGGTACAACACTGACACAAAAGCTTTGGTGGCGCTGCATTATAATACAACAACTTTGGTGGCAAGACCTACTGACTTGTAAATAAAAGGTTGCTGGTTCGATTCCGAGTGCACCCGTTTTAAGTAGTAAGCTGCTCTTATTCTTACTACTATAGAATAAAAACATACATTTGATTTGAGTCTGTAACAACCGGTGTAAATTTATGAAACATGTAAAAGTTAGCTTTTTTTTATTCAGTTTTATTCTCTCAGTCAACTCAGATAAGGATGAGGGTTCTAGATTGGGGAAAGAGAAAAGAAGCCCTCCCCGCAAGAAACGTCCACTCACACATAAGAACAATGCGGCTGCACCAGGCATAAAGGCAAAAGATGGCACCATTTGGATGCAGCAACAGGCCGGCGTCATCCTGCCAGACAGTCTGCCCCATACTTGTCCTTCAATGAAACAGCACGGCTTACATAGTTCATCAAGGTATCAGTCCAAGTCATGTTTGTGATTATGTTTTGTGATGGCCTTTATATGAAAAATATTTATATGTTACTTATATAAAAGCCAGATCAAATGTTATTTACCTTGATTTATTTACTTATCTTCCTACAGCATAAAGTCACAAGTAGACTGCAGAGCTTCCTCTATTTGATTGACATGGGCACGCTCACAAACTACATGTGTAATGCCACAAAACATACATGCTGACACTTTAGTGTGCGGGCAATGGTATGAGAATGCAGTTAAACTTCTTTTTTGGGCACATACACCGTCCAGATCTAAACACTAGTGTGGAGAGTCTCTCACATACTGAAAATAGATAGATAGATAGATAGATAGATAGATAGATAGATAGATAGATAGATAGATAGATAGATAGATAGATAGATAGATAGATAGATAGATAGATAGATAGATACTTTATTAATCCCAAGAGGAAATTCACATAATCCAGCAGCAGTATACTGATACAAAAAACAATATTAAATTAAAGAGAAATAAAAATGCATGTAAAAACAGACAATAACTTTGAATAATGTTATCGTTTACCCACCCGGGTGGAATTGAAGAGTCACATAGTGTGGGGTCTCCTCAGTCTGTCAGTGGAGCAGGACGGCAACAGCAGTCTGTCACTGAAGCTGCTCCTCTGCTCCACTGATCCTGTTCAGTGATAAAATGAATTCTCCATGATTGACAGGAGTTTGCTTAGCGCCCGTCGCTCTGCCACAGATGTCAAACTGTCCAGCTTCATTCCTACAATAGAGCCTGCCTTCCTAACAAGTTTGTCCAGGCGTGAGGCGTCCATCATCTTTATGCTGCCTCCCCAGCACACCACCGCGTAGAGGAGGGCACTCGCCACAACCGTCTGGTAGAACATCTGCAACATCTTATTGCAGATGTTGAAGGACGCCAACCTTCTAAGGAAGTATAGTTGGCTCTGACCTTTCTTACACAGAACATCAGTATTGACAGACCAGTCCAGTTTATCATCCAGCTGTACTCCCAGGTATTTATAGGTCTGCACCCTCGGCACACAGTCTCCTCTGATGATCACAGGGTCCATGAGAGGCCTGGGCCCCCTAAAATCCACTACCAGTTCTTTGGTCTTGCTGGTGTTCAGGTGTAAGTGGTTTGAGTTGCACCATTTAACAAAGTCTTTGATTAGCTTCCTGTACTCCTCCTCCTGCCCACTCCTGATGCAGCCCACGATAGCAGTGTCATCAGCGAACTTTTGCACATGGCAGGACTCCGAATCGTATTGGAAGTCTGAAGTATATAGGCTGAACAGGACCAGAGAAAGTCCAGTCCCCTAAGGCGCTCCTGTGTTGCTGACCACAATGTCAGACCTGCAGTTCCCGAGACGCACATACTGAGGTTTGTCTGTAAGATAGTCCACGATCCATGCCACCAGGTGTGAGTCTACTCCCATCTCTGTCAGCTTGTCCCTAAGGAGCAGAGGTTGGATGGTGTTGAAGGCGCTAGAGAAGTCCAAAAACATAATTCTTACAACACCACTGCCTCTGTCCAAGTGGGAGAGGGATCGGTGTAGCATATAGATGATTTCATCCTCCGCTCCCACCTTCCCCTGGTATGCGAACTGCAGAGAATCGAGGGCGTGGCGGACCTGTGACCTCAGGGGGTGATGCAGCAGCCGCTCCATGGTCTTCATCACATGTGATGTCAGAGCAACAGGCCAGAAATCATTCAACTCAATAGGACGTGATACCTTTGGGACAGGGGTGATACAAGATGTTTTCCAAAGTCTCGGGACTCTCCTCTGTTCCAGGCTCAGGTTGAAGATGCGCTGTAGAGGACTCCCCAGTTCCAGCGCACAGGCCTTCCGCAGTCGTGGCAATACTCCATCTGGACCTGCTGCTTTGCTGGCACAAAGTCTTTTCAGCTCTCTGCTCACATGGGCTGCTGTAATTGTGGGTGGGGATGTCTCACCTCTGCTGGTATCAGCAGAAGGATGGGTGGAGGGTGCAGTACTCCGAGGTGAGCGTGGGTTAGGGTGGTCAAACCTGTTAAAAAAGTTGTTCATCTGGTTTGCTCTCTTCACATCTCTCTCAATGGTGGCACTCCGCTTTGAGCTGCAGCCAGTGATGATCTTCATCCCGTCCCACACTTCCTTCATGCTGTTATTCTGCAACTTCTGCTCCAGCTTTCTCCTGTACTGCTCCTTCGCCGCACTGAGCTGCACTCAGAGTTCCTTCTGCACGCGCTTGAGCTCATGCTGAACACCACCTTTAAAAGCCCTTTTCTTCTGGTTCAAAAGGCCCTTGATGTCACTTGTAATCCATGGCTTGTTGTTAGCATAGCAGCATACTGTTCTTACTGGAACTACAATGTCCATACAGAAGTTGATGTAATCAGTTGTGCAGTCAACAACCTCCTCAATGTTCTCACTATGTGACCCCTGCAGGATATCCCAGTCTGTAGTTTCAGTCTCTCAGAGCCTGCTCTGCCTCAGGGCACCACTTCCTGAATGAGCGTGTAGTTGTAGGTAGAGCCTTCACTCTTGGCTTGTAGAGAGGCTGAAGCAGAACCAGGTTATGATCTGCTTTCCCAAGTGCAGGCAGCGGGGTGGCGCTGTATGCGTCTTTAATGTTTGCATACAGTAGGTCCGGTCAGCCACCTCAACAATAGAGGCACGGAACATGGCCCATTCGGACTCAATTTCCCCCACCTCCCTCGGGATGTGGTCGAAGTTTAGCCGAAGGTGGGAGTTGAAGCTACTTCTGACAGGGGACTCTGCCAGCCGTTCCCAGCAGACCCTCACAACACGTTTGGGCCTACCAGGCCTGACGGGCATCTTCCCCCACCATCGAAGCCAACTCACCACCAGGTGGTGATCAGTTGACAGCTCCGCCCCTCTCTTCACCCGAGTGTCCAAGACATGTGACCGCAAGTCCGATGACACGACCACAAAGTCGATCATCGAACTGAGGCCTAGGGTGTCCTGGTGCCAAGTGCACATATGAACACCCCTATTCTTGAACATGGTGTTCGTTATGGACAATCCGTGACGATCACAGAAGTCCAATAATAAAACACCGCTCGGGTTCAGATCGGAGGGCCATTCCTCCCAATCACGCCCTTCCAGGTCTCACTGTCATTGCGCACGTGAGCATTGAAGTCTCCCAGCAGAACAAGGGAGTCCCCAGAAGGTATGCCCTCTAGCATCCCCTCCAGGGACTCCAAAAAGGGTGGATACTCCAAACTGCTGTTCGGCGCATACGCACAAACAGCAGTCAGGACCCTTTCCCCCACCTGAAGGTGGAGGGAGGCCACCCTCTCGTACACCGGGGTAAACCCCAATGCACAGGCTCCAAGTTGGGGGGCAATAAGTATGCCCACACAAGCTCTGCGCCTCTCACTGGGGGCAACTCCAGAGTGGTAGAGAGTCCAGCCCCTCTCAAGGAGATTGATTCCAGAGTCCAAGCTGTGCGTCGTGGTGAGTCCAACTATATCAAGCCGGAACCTCTCGACCTCGCGCACTAGCTCAGGCTCCTTCCCCTTCAGAGAGGTGACATTCCACGTCCCAAGAGCCATTTTCTGTAGACAAGGATCAGACCACCAAGGTCCCCGCCTTCGGTCACCACCCAACTCACACTGCACCCAACCTCCTTGGTCCCTACCATAGGTGGTGAGCCCAAGGGAAGGAGGACCTACGTTACCTCTTCGGGCTGTGCCCGGCCGAGCCCCATGGGTGCAGGCCCAGCCACCAGGCACTCGCCATCGAGCCCCATCTCCAGGCCTGGCTCCAGAAAGGGGCCCCGGTGACCCGCGTCCGGGCAAGGGAAAATGTCGTCCAAAGTTTTCGCTCATCATTGGAGGTTTGTTGAACTGCTCTTTGTCTCATCCCTCACCAAGGAACAGTTTGCCTTTGGTGGCCCTACCAGGGGCATAAAGCCCCGGACAACATAGCTCCTAGGATCATTGGGACACGTAAACCCCTCCACCACGATAAGGTGACGGTTAAAGGAGTGGCCGTAAGGTGGTCGGTGCCTGTCGTGGCGGAAATGGTGGACACCAACGGTGAGGGATGCCATCAAGCTGAAGAAGGAGTCCTATAGGACCTTTTTGTCCTGTAGGTCTCTGGAGGCAGCTGATTGGTACCGGCAGGCCAAGCGGAATGCGGTTTCGGTGGTTGCTGAGGCAAAAACTCGGGCATGGGAGGAGTTTGGGGAGGCCATGGAGAACGATTTTCGGACGGCTTCGAGGAGATTCTGGTCCACTGTCCGGAGTCTCAGGAGGGGGAAGCAGTGCAGTGTCAACACTGTATATGATAGGGATGGTGCGCTGCTGACCTCGACTCGGGACGTTGTGGGTCGGTGGGGGGAGTACTTCGAAGACCTCTTCAATCCCACTAACATGCCTTCCAATGAGGAAGCAGAGCCTGGGGACTCTGAGGTGGGCTCTCCCATCTCTGGGACTGAAGTCACCGAGGTGGTCAAAAAACTCCTTGGTGGCAGGGCCCCGGGGGTGGAGTTCCTCAAGGCTCTGGAAGTTGTAGGACTGTCTTGGTTGACACGTCTCTGCAACATCGTATGGACATCGGGGACAGTGCCTTTGGATTGGCAGACCGGGTTGGTGGTCCCCCTCTTTAAAAAGGGGGACCGGAGGGTGTGTTCCAACTACAGAGGGATCACACTCCTCAGCCTTCCTGGAAAAGTCTATTCGGGGGTTCTGGAGAGGAGGGTCCGTCGGATAGTTGAACCTCGGATTCAGGAGGAACAGTGTGATTTTCGTCCTGGTCGTGGAACAGTGGACCAGCTCTACACCCTTAGCAGAATCCTAGAGGGTGCATGGGAGTTTGCCCAACCAGTCTACATGTGTTTTGTTGACTTGGAAAAGGCATTCGACCGTGTCCCTTGGGGAACCCTGTGGGGGGTGCTCCGGGAGTATGGGGTACCGGACCCCCTGATAAGAGCTGTTCGCTCCCTGTACAACCGGTGTCAGAGCTTGGTCCGCATAGCCCGTTTCCAGTGAGAGTTGGACTCCGCCAGGGCTGCCCTTTGTTACCGATTCTGTTCATAACTTTTATGGACAGAATTTCTAGGCACAGCCAGGGTGTTGAAGGGGTCCGGCTTGGAGGACTCAGGATTGGGTCACTGCTTTTTGCAGATGATGTTGTCCTGTTTGCTTCATCAGGCCGTGATCTTCAGCTCTCTCTGGATCGGTTCACAGCTGAGTGTGAAGTGGCTGGGATGGGAATTAGCACCTCCAAATCTGAGACCATGGTCCTCAGCCGGAAAATGGTGGAGTGCCCTCTCAGGGTTGGGGGAGAGATCCTGCCCCAAGTGGAGGAGTTCAAGTATCTCGGGGTCTTGTTCACAGGTGAAGGAAGAATGGACCATGAGATCAACAGGCGGATCGGTGCGGCATCTGCAGTGATGCGGGCTCTGCATCGGTCTGTCGTGGTGAAAAAAGAGCTGAGCCGCAAGGCAAAGCTCTCAGTTTACCAGTCGATCTACGCTCCTACCCTCACCTATGGTCATGAGCTATTGGTAGTGACCGAAAGAACGAGATTGCGAATACAAGCGGCTGAAATGAGTTTCCTCCGCAGGGTGTCTGGGCTTTCCCTTAAAGATAGGGTGAGAAGCTCAGTCATCCGGGAGGGGCTCAGAGTAGAGCCGCTACTCCTCCGCATCGAGAGGAGTCAGATGAGGTGGCTCGGGCATCTGATCAGGATGCCTCCTGGACGCCTCCCTGGTGAGGTGTTCCGGGCACGTCCAACCAGGAGGAGGCCCCGGGGAAGACCCAGGACACACTGGAGGGACTATGTCTCCCGGCTGGCCTGGGAACACCTTACTGGGAGAAGGCAGGTAATGTTTTGTCCAGCGTTACATGGTTAAAGTCTCCAGCAATTAGCACAAGCGCCTCGGGGTGCTGCGTTTGTAACTTAGCAAATGCGGAATGGATGACGTCACCTGCTATCTCCGTGTTCGCCTGACAAAAATGATGTATCCAAACTCTCTGGGCAAGTAATAGGGACGCAATCTTACGGCCAACAGTTCAATGTCCCTGCAGCAAGTGGAGATTTTAACGTTTACATGTCCTGAGTTGCACCACCTTGTATTGACATAGAGTGAGAGACCTCCTCCTTTCTTCTTCCCACAGGTATTTGTGTCTCTGTCTACTCTAACTGTGCTAAACCCGGGTAGCTCCACGTTAGCATCTGGGATGGTAGTTGTTAGCCAAGTTTCACTAAAACACAGCAAGCTGCATTCTTTGTAGGTTCCAACATTTTTCACCAGCACATCCAGTTCGTCGATCTTCTTTGGTAGTGAATTCATATTTCCCAGGATCACAGATGGCACCAAAGGTTTATAACGCCACTTTCTCACAAGCCGCTTGGCTTTTATCTTAGCGCCGGCTCTGCTGCCCGAGCACGCCTTCTTACCTCGTCAGGTAAATAGGGAACCACACCGGCACGGGCATTTCTTCTCAGTGCTTGAAGTTGACTGCTTGAATAGGAGAGTCTCGGCGTGTAAAAATCCATGTCAAGTAGTAAAAGTAGTAAAAAGTGTTTAGGGAGCAATTCCACATGAAAGAAAGTGGTAGAAATGATCAGTGAAATATAGAAAAATAGAGAAAAAAAGTAAAAAGATAAAGTCATACACGGAGCTGCTGGAATGGCTGCCACTCGCTGCGGCGCCGGATGTAATAATAATAATAATAATACATTTTATTTATATAGCGTCTTTCCCATGCTCAAAACACTTACAGAATATAAGGAAGAACAGCAGGGTATACAGTATATAGCATTGTACAAACTAAATAAATAAATAAAGAAGATTAAGACAGTAAATTCAGAGAAAGTCTAACATACAACAGAATTGATGGTCTAACACACACACAGGTGACATGAGCATCTTGACAGAGAGGTAAACTGAGAGAAGGGTAATAAAGTCAGGTATATAGAGCTAAAAGCCTTCCTGAACAGATGAGTTTTAAAAGAATTCATGGAGTCAGCTGACCTGATTAATTTCGGTAGGTCATTCCAGAGTCTGGGCACTGCTATACAGCTGAAGGCCCTGTCACCCATGGAGTGTAGATTAGTGTGGGGCACAACAAGATTACTAGAATCAGAGGACCTTAGTGGGCAGACAGGCACATAGTGATGGAGAAGGTCACTGATGTAGTTTGGCACTGATGTAGTTTGGTTATTTAAGGCTTTGTAGGTTATTAGTAGGATTTTATATTCGATTCTGTAAGACACAGGAAGCCAGTGAAGATGGAGCAGGATGGGTGTGATGTGCTTGCTGCTGCTGCTGGTTCGAGTAAGGACTCTTGCAGTCGAGTTTTGAATCAGCTGGAGCTGTGATATAAGATTAGAAGGGCCCCTGCCAGCAGCGAGTTACAATAATCTATGCGGGATGTGATAAAAGCAGGGACAAGTTTCTCAGCATTAGAAAAGGAGAGGAAGGAGCGAACACGGGATATGTGAAGGAGGTGAAAGTAAGAAAGTTTCTTAATGTGATTTATGTGGGTGGAGTAAGAAAGGGAGGAATCAAAATGACACCAAGATTCTTTGCAGTAGAGGCAGGTCTGATGAGATCATCACCAAGATGGACTGGGAAGGAGCTCATTTTATTAAGTTGCATTTTAGTCCCAATTTGCAGGAGTTCAGTTTTGTTGCAATTTAATTTTAAAGAGTTCTGCTCCATCCAGGTTTTAATTTCACTAAGGCAGGTTGTGAGCTGAGAAAGCTCTGATGAAGTTCCACTTTTAACATTGAAGTAGAGTTGAGTATCATCTGCATAAAAATGATAACCCAGTCCATAGCTACGAATAATATGGCCAAGGGGAAGCATATAAATACAGAAGAGAAGAGGGCCGAGGACAGAGCCCTGAGGAACTCCTTGTGTGACTGGCGCTGAGCTGGATCTGCTGTTGCCAAGACTAACAAACTCTTGCCTATCAGTCAGATAGGACTTGAACCACTGGAGGGCAGTGCCAGAGATACCCAGCATGTTCTCCATTCTGGACAGTAGAATGTCATGTCTGACAGTGTCAAATGCTGCACTGAGGTCTAACAGAATTAATATGCTGGTTTGTCCAGAGTCTGCTGCCATAAGCAAATCATTGGTTACCCATAGCAGAGCAGTTTCACAGCTGTGCTGCGCCCTGAAACCAGACTGAAAGGGTTCCATCAAATTATTAGACGTTAAGTAATTGGTGAGCTGGGAGGCTACAACACGCTCAAGAGCTTTTGACAGGAAAGGTAAGTGGGAAATAGGCCGGAAATTGTTAAGATTGTCAGCATCAAGACCAGACTTTTTTAACATTGGGGTTACAGAAGTGATTTTAAAAGTGAGTGGCACAGAGCCAGTGTCAAGGGATGAGTTTATTATTGTTGTAACAGTCGGGATTATGGCATGAAGGCAGGATTTAAATAGTGTGCTGGGGATGGGGTCCAGTACACAAGTAGTCGGCCTCATCTTACAAAGCAGGTTATTAACAAAGCAGATGTGACTGGTGAGAACTTAGAGAAGGAGCTGGATGGAGTGGGAGAACACAGAGAGATATAAACAGATGATGTATTTATGTTAGTTAAATTATTTATATCTTTTATTTTTTTACTGAAAAAGTGGAGGAAATCCTCACAGACTTCAGTAGAAGAGGTAGTTGGGCCAGATCAATCAATCAATCAATCAACATTTATTTATATAGCACATATTCATACAAAAAAATGTAGCTCAAAGTGCTTTACAAAATGAAGAATAGAAAAATCAACATTAATTAACATAGAATAAGTAAGGTCCGATGGCCAGGGTGGACAGAAAAAACAAAAAAAAACTCCAAAAGCTGGAGAAAAAAAAATCTGTAGGGGTTCCAGACCACGAGACCGCCCAGTCCCCTCTGGGCAATCTACCTAACATAAGTCAAACAGTTCTCTTTGTATTTAGGGTTTTCATGGAAGAACCTGATGATGATGGTCACGTAGACTTCTGGCTTTCAGTCCATCAATGTTGGTGCATCAGGATGCTTTGAGTAGGTGGTGGTGGTGCAGGCCGCCACCACAAAAAAAACGGAAAAAGAAACAGAAGAGAGAGTAGGGGTCAGTACGGATTTTAGAGCCACTATGAATAGTTATTGTGAAGAATTGAACATACAGAGTATCAGGATTAAGTTAAAGTGAAGTTATAAAAAGGCCATGTTAAAGTAATGTGTTTTCAGCAGTGTTTTAAACTGCTCTACTGTATTAGCCTGGTGAGTAGTTTATTAACTACAGAGAACAGAACCCTTGGGTTATCGTGGCCACTTTCTATTATTCTGCCATAATGGGTGTTCTTAGCAGCAGTTAGTGCTTCTCTGTAAGCTCTTTGGTGATCAGAGAAAGCCTGGATGTGCACGGTGAGGCCAGACTTACGTGACATTCTCTCAAGGTGTCGGACAGCTGCTTTCATAGATCACAAATCTGAATTATACCAAGGAGCTGAACGCTTAAAGGAAACCTCCTTATGTTTTAAAGGAGCTGTTTTATCTAATGCTGAATGAAGGACTGAGTTATAGTGGTCAACAAGACTATCTAGTGTTGACGGAATAGGTGAGGACAGTAAAAGATCAGAAATGGAACCAGAAAGGATAGAGGGACAGATATTTTTAAGGTTTCTGTAAGAAATTTGTCATTTACAGGTAAGAGGAGGGAAAGGCAGTGAGACAGTGAAAAATACTGCTTTATGGTCAGAAAGTCCCAAATCAGTGCTGTAAGTGTTGGCAACAGATAGTCCAGAAGTGCAGATCAGGTCCAGTATATGACCACCAGAGTGGGTGGGAAAATCAACATGTTGTGTCAAGTCAAAACAGTCCAGTAAGGATAGGAATTCATTTCTCAGTTTAGATGTAGTAATGTCAATATGGATGTTGAAATCACCGAGAAGGATGATTCTCTGAGAGTGAGAGTTTAGGTGGGTTAAAACTTCAATCAGATCAGATAAGAAGGATGCATTGTATTTTGGAGGACGATAAAGAACAATGAGTGAGACAGGACCTGATTCTGTTATTAGTTTAAGAGCCAGGCACTCAAAAGACAGGGGACAGTCAATTGGTGATTTGTTTGATGTTTAAGTCTGTTCTGATAATTACTGCAAGTCCACCTCCTTGTCTAGAGCTGCGAGGTTCTGTATGGAAAGTGAAACCAGGTGGAGTCGCCTCCGTGAGAGACGTCAATTCGTTTGGTTTTTGCCAAGTCTCCGTTAAACACAGTATATCAAGTTTGGTGTCAGTGATGAGTTCTGAGAGCACCAATGTTTTGCCACTAAGAGATCTCGAGTTAAACAGAGCAATATTAGTTAATGAGGCATCTTTTTGCACAGAGCCGTGATCAGGGTTTATTTCCACACTGACACTTCTATTTCCAAGGCCATGAGAAGGAAGGCTTATTCCTGAGCAATGCTGCCGGTTGTCTTTTCATTACATTCAATGTATCTGTTTCGCAGGTCAGGATGTAGGATACTTTGTACTTTGTAGAGTCTATAGCTGCAGGTGGAAGCTGCCGTCACTGTACTTTGTATATAAAAGTCAGATTGAATGTTATTTACCTTGATTTATTTACTTATCTTCCTACAGTGTAAAGTCACAAGTAGACTGCAGAGCTTCCTCTGTTTGATTGACAAGGGCACGCTGACACAGTACAAGTGTAGTGCCATAAAAAGTGCACGCTGACACATCGGTTCGTAAGCAATGGCACAAGAATGCAGTTAGACTTCTTTTTGAGTACATGCACCATCCAGATCTAAGCACTAGCGTGAAGAGTCGCTCATGTGCTAAATAGTCTATAGCTGCAGGTGGAAGCTGCCGTCACCCTTTTGTCGTCACTGTACTTTGTGAACATGCCCTTGTCCATTTAAGGTGGGCCAGGATTACGAGTTTTTTTCATAGGCTTCAGGTATTCTAGTGTTAAATGCAAGTCTTGTGTGATGCTGGGCTTTTCAGTGTCTTGCTTTCATGAATTTTACATCTGTGGGAGATGCCAATTAGTCTGGCAGCTCTTGCTCAGGATGACTGAACTTGTGTTGGATTACAGAATTGTATTTAACCAGGTCTTCCTATTTGGGCACATAGTGTGCACTCCTGAAGTGTCAGGGAAGGAGTTTATCAAAGTGGTAAAAGATGATAAATGGTCTGAATAGATGCATACAGTTCAGGTGCTTCAGCCACAGAGCTGGGGGTGTGCAGCGTTTTTTAGGACCCTGCATAACTGGATGGCTATTCTAATAACTGTAAATTAGAAGATAGGAATGAAGAGTCTCAACAGGTTGCATCAAATCAGTCCACACAAACAAAAAAAGTAATGATAGCTGGGGACTCAGTCATTAGGGGACATGTTTCCTTAAGGGACTGACTGTCTCATTTAGTGTAATGCTTGCTCCGTCTTACTAAAGTTTAAGAATTTAATTGAATTAATAGAAGGTTCTTTTGAGCAGAGCAGGGGTAAATACAGTTGTGATTGTCCATGATTGAACAAATGACATATGTAGTAGTAGGCCATCTCAGAAGTTCTGCATGTTCCATGTTCCAGTCCAGGTAACACTGAGGAGATTACAAGGCTTAACATACACCTGACATCTTGGCAGAGGATAGTGGGGTTAGAATGGGTTACATTAGAATCGAGTTTTTGGAAGGAGATGGGGATTTAAAATTATGCTTGACATGTATCCCAGATAAGTTCATTTAATGAATTGGAAAAAACTGAGTAACAAATACAACAAATTAGTACAAAATGTAAAGAACAGGATATTTAGTAAGTAGTCAGCGTGTATTTCTGATATGCAGGAATTCTGATGAAGCTGAAATAACATATGAGCATAAAAAACATTAACCATGACGAAGGTTGGTTCTACTTTAGTTACTTGTCCTCCCATTGCAATCACCTCTGCTCAATTCACCAGTTTCTGGACATTTGGGTACCCTGCCTACTTTTTTAGAACTAAAGACACACTCCAGTGGTTTGCATATACTACATTTAGAATTTTAGTTCCCTAAATGGCGCCAGACTAGTTAGTGTAAGTATGATCAATAAATTAGGAAGGTTTGTATGAATAGTTCTTCATCTGCTAGTCCATTGCAGGGCCAGTTCCCAAAGAAACACTCAGAATCATGTTAGGCTGATTTAAAGTCACTGCCAATTAACAAAACCACATGTAGAAATGTGAAAGGAAAACCAGAAAACATGGAGACAAACTTTCAAAGGAACAGGAGATATGAAAATTACACATGGACAAAGAGTGAAAGACAATGGATTTATGAGGCAGTAGATCCACCTTACAACCTTACAATTCTCTAAAATACTAAAGTTTGGTTAAAACAGGTGGAGGTGCACTTTATGTAAAGTCAGTACTCAATCAACTAGAGAGACATGATAGAGTCCTGTTGTCTCAATGTTTAATGAATAAAACAGAAAATGTCATCTCCAATGAAATTTGTCCCAATAAGCCATTGCCAGCAAACCTATGACAGAATATTTTAGTTTTATTTCTCCTTTTTTATTTGTGTCGTTTTAATTCCACTCCCCTTCATCTGCTCTACTGCCTTACTTGTCTCCTTCAGTTTCTTCTCTCTCTCCTTAAGTCTCCTCCTGATGTCACTCAGTGTCACCTCCAGCTGTTTCTGTTTGGACACACAAGAGGACACGCGTGGTCAGATCAGAATTCACTTTCACTTGTTGAGTTCTTGTTCTCTTTCTGAGTCCTGACATTAGAACAATTAAGATGAGAACAGGCCATTCAGCCCAACAAAGCTCACCAGTCATATCCACTTAATTCTTCTAAAAAACATCAAGTCGAGTTTTGAAAGTCCCTAACGTCTTACTGTCTACCACACTACTTGGTAGCTTATTCCAAGTGTCTATCGTTCTTTGTGTAAAGAAAAACTTCCTAATGTTTGTGTGAATTTACCCTTCACAAGTTTCCAACTGTGTCCCCGTGTTCTTGATGAACTCATTTTAAAATAACAGTCTCGATCCACTGTACTAATTCCCTTCATAATTTTAAACACTTCAATCAGGTCACCTCTTAATCTTCTTTTGTTTAAACTGTAAAGGCTCAGCTCTTTTAATCTTTCCTCATAACTCATACCCTGTAGCCCTGAATCAGCCTAGTCGCTCTCCTCTGGACCTTTTTTTGTGCTGCTATGTCTTTATGGAGACCCAAACTGCACACAGGACACCAGATGAGGCCTCACCAGTGTGTTATAAAGGTTGAGCAGAACCTCCTGTGACTTGTACTCCACACATCAAGGCGCTATATAACCTGACATTTTGTTAGCCTTCTTAATGGCTTCTGAACACTGTCGGGGAGTTGATAGCTTTGAGTCCACTATGACTCCTAAATCCTTCTCATTTCCGACCGCCTATTGTATATTTAAACATCACATTTTTACTTTCTATGTGTAATTCTTTATATTTACTGACATTAAATTTCAACTTCCACAAATCTGCCCAAGCCTGTCTGCTGTCCAAGTCCTTCACATTTTCACGACATTTCATGTTACAACTTTCTTTTAATGTTTATCTCAGTGTTGACACAGTATATGACAAACTGATTTTTTGATTCAACAGATGTAAATAACAAAAAGATTAAAAGAAATGTTTAATATAACAGTTAAATGGAAAACGTAGATTGGTCTTGAAGAGTGCTACAAGTATAGAAGATTGTTTAAAGGCACACTGGCAAACATTTCAGATCTTTGAGGTGAGCATAATGCTGAATTTCTTAAAATAAATAAGTAACTAGTGAAGCTAAAGTGTGCATAAAAGCAGAGTTAGGGCTCAGCCACATGTTGATGGGTTTAAAATGTTTGAGGAAAGATGCAGAAGCAAAGTAAAACAAGGAAAAAAAGGGTTGGTTGGTGAGATTACTGAGATGATGATGAGGAGATGGTCATATATATATATATTTGTGTGTGTGTGTATATATATATATCCACAAAGATCCACAAAGGGAGAAAATGAATCACGTATTATAAGTAGTTTTTTATTCCAAAGTTTTCAACACCTGTCAGGGGCCTTCATCAGAGGATAATGCTTAGATTTACAAGAAACAAAGGCAATGTATAGTAAAAAATTACGTGGGGTGGACGGGGAGGTGGGTGGTTTAAGTCAGTGTGATCAGGAGAGGGGGTATTGGGTGTACAGTTTATTTATTATGAATATATTCTTCTTAAGTTTACATATGCTGGATTTATGTCCAAGTGTCTGTTGATGGCGTTCTCATTTGATAACCAGGATTCAGCCAGCTCTCCGGCACTTTTAATATTGGCTTTAAATTTTACTTGTACATCGTCCCAGTTAAATGTGTGTCCTGTTGATTTGTATGTGTGTAGATCAGTGATCGTGAGTCCTTTCTTCTGACGCCGTTGCGGTGTTCCTGCATACGTGTTGCGATTCCTTTTGAAGTTTGTCCAATGTATACAGCTGAGCATGAACTGCATGGAATGCTATAAACTGCGTTTTGTGTTTCTGCTGTTGATTTCTTCTTTTTAGCATTAAAGAGGACCGTGCACAGATTGTTTGTGGGTTTGTGTGCTATTCTGACGCCTGACCTGGCCAGGATGCGTGCTGAACCTTCATATATATTTTGTGGAAGGATCAGCCTTGACACAGACAGACACGCAGACCAGCAATGTCCCAAAACACACACACTGTTTATTTTCCTGTATATATATATATATATATATATACATATATATTGTGACAGATTTGGGTCTGCTCGCACCCTTGTACCCTCAGACACTACGTCAGACACCAGATAAAAGTCCAATTATTATTTATTATTATAATAATTATGTGCACAAAGCACGCTCCTCTCTACAATTCTCCAATAACCAAATACAATAAACCAATAACAATCCTCCACTCTCCCAGACGCTTAGCCACCCTGCCTCCCAACTCAGCTCGCCGTCTGGGAGCTCCCACAGTTCTTTTATATCTCCCGACCCGGAAGTGTTCCGCAACCAACAGTCCACAAGTCCTTATTCCTTCCGGGTCAGTGTAAACAATGTTTTCTCACCCGGAAGCCCGTCGCTCTTCCTATGACGAACTTCCGGGTCATAGGGCACAAAGAACTCTTCGGTCCTCCCTGCAGCTCCCTCTCGTGGCCCCCATGGCATCCAGCAGGGCGGTGCATAAAAACTCCATTGTCCATGATGCCCTGCTGGTCTTCTGGAAACCTCCAAGCTGCAAGGAGGGCTCCACCTGGTGGCTTGGGGGTATTGGCTTGGCCGGGATAAACAGCCGGCCATCCTCCACAATATATATATATATATATATATATATATATATATATATATATACAGTGGGGGAAATAAGTATTTGATCCCTCTGCTGAATTTGTAAGTTTGCTCACTTAAAAAGAACTGAACAGTCTCTAATTTTTATGTTAGTTTCATTTTAATGAAGAGAGAGAATATCAACCAAAAATCCAGAAAAAAACACATGACATAAAAGTTATAAATTGACTTGCATGTCATTGAGCAAAATAAGGATTTGATCCCCTACATTCCAGCCAGAATCCTGCCTCCCACAGACTGGCTGTGTGCCCACATGGAACACAGATTACATTCAATCGATCAATTACGGATACTCCTGATCTCAACTCATTATGTGTATAAAGCACAACTGTCCACAGTATCAATTTCTCCCATTCCAACCTCTCCACCACCATGGGCAACACCAAAGAGCTGTCAAAGGATGTCAGGGAGAATGAGAATGGGCGACAAAACCATCAGCAAGAAGCTTGGTGAGAAGGTGATAACTGTTGGTGTGATTATTTGGAAATGGAAGAAATATAAAATTACCATCTATCACTCTCAGTCTGGAGCTCCATGCACAATCTTGCATCATGTACCCCTGATCAACAAAGCACATGTACAGGCCCATCAAAAGTTTGCCAGTGAACATCCTCCTGTGTAGTTTTGGGCAGATCCCTCACCTTTCTCATGAACATCTTCGCTCCATGGCACACATTCCTCTATGGGAATGAATTTAGCCGATGCTTAAACTGGTGGCGCAGTTAATGTTTATAATTCATAATCAGCTTGCATTCTCATCAAGTCTGTGCATTCATCGTACACTGATGAACTTCAGGCATTTGAAGTTGAGTCAACAAGGCATGTTATGGTGCTCAGTCTTCAAGATCTAACTGACCCTTTCCCTCTTGCACTATGCACTGTTGACGAAAAGCAGTTTGTCACCTTGAAACATCATACAGTATTCCTTTGCAAGAGTGTGTATTTTACTTTATGGCCATTGCTTATTTGTTGGCAGTATGGTGGTGGACTAGTTAACATTGTGAGCTTTCAGTTCCGTGGTTTGAGTTCTGTTTGAGAAGGTTTTTTATGTTCTTTCTGTGTGGATTTCCTCCCATTAGCAATGCTAAACTGACCCAGTGTGTGTGAGTAATGAACTGGCAGCTTGTCCACAGTCACACTTTGGCACTAGATTACTGCTTCCCTGACCTTCATATAGTGTTTATTGAAAACTGAGTGTACATATGCTTCATTTTATCTAGAGTTTGACCGCTACATAGTTGCTGATTTGTTTTATAGTGATTGTGAAAGTGTAGAATGCAAGGTTTTACGTCAGACTACATCCTGCCTGTTTCCATTGTAACTTAAAAGACTGACACCAATGCATAATAAGCACTCTCTCAGTCTAGGAGGTGTTTGAGCTTACTGAGTATTCA
>NW_024383567.1:0-12807 GCF_016835505.1 Polypterus senegalus
AAGCTGGAATCTAGCGAATATGGATATCTTGGTGTGTTCTGCCATCGTGTTCTTGGTTTACTTTTATTGCTTGTTTCTGCTGGAATAAACTCCTTGGTGTGATGTGCTACAGAATGTTAAATATCGATTGAACAATAAAGCATTTAATTCCAAACACCATGATGCTGTTGAACTGGTCACTTTTCAGATAACTACACTCCTCAAAGCTCCAGGTGTCTATAAGGGCTTGTCTCTGTGTACCAAAGATGTGTGTGTGATAGATTACTTTTTAACCTTAAAACTGTACTGTGAGGATGTGTGCCTAATAGGACCCTGAAATTGACAGGCATCTCATGCAGGGCTGCTTTCTGCCATGTTGTAAACTGTCTCCCGAACCCCAGAAGTGGTAGGAAAAATGGGTGGATGTATGGTTTACACCAGTGTTTCTCAACCTTTACGTATTTGTGACCCGAGTTTTCATAACAGTTTAATCACGCCCTCCTAACATTTTTTGAAAGGAGCCACTAATACCAATTTGTTCTTTTTAATTAATGATATATCATAGATGCATATTTTATTATAATACTAACTTTTATCAACATTTATCTAACTCTGTATTTATTTTCTAGTATCAGAATGTAGTTTAAGTTAATTTGATTTGGTTTCAATAGATGTATTTTTCATATTTTTGATCCTTGTTTTCCTCTTCACCACTTTTTGTTAGGGGTCGCCTAGTTTGAGAACCACTGGTATATACTGATTAAAACCTGAATGAATGGACATGTTTGAATATTCTCTTTTAGTAATAAGATTCTTTAAAGATGTATTTACATAATTTCTAAGGTTAGTATGGATTGTAATGTATTTAAATGAATGTAGAATAAATTATTTGTAGTTACTTTCACAGTAAGTAAAATACAACATAGTTTTACCTTTAAAGGTAAAATTTCTGTGACTTTTAGGAAAGTGACTTTTCAAATTCTGTATTATTATTGTTATTATTGCTACTTATTCTTATAAAGGCATGAAATCCAAGATAGATGGGAAGACTGGAATTGTGAGAAAATATATTACTAGAGTTAACAGACATAGAGTGAAAAGTGCCATTTTTTACAGAAAACTTTTCATTTCATGAGCGGATACACATCTCGGACAATGTCATTGTCTCATGCTGCTACACACCACGCCACTGCTGCCACTTAAAGTGTGAAATCCTCCCAGAGATGATATGCTGCACTGTGGCCACATGTCCGAAGACTGTCCAGGCTGATAATGTCATATCTAAGAGCCTTTTCAAAGGATTCAGTGTTGATCTTACGTTGTTTGCTTTGAAACCTGCTTGTTCTATATTAACATCATCTTAATGCATTTACCAAATAGAGCTATTTATTTGAGCCCCACAATCAATACTACAAGAACACTTTGGACTATATTTACTAATTCTCTGGCATTGTTAGAGTCCAACTTCCAGTGTAAATAGGCTAGAAATAAAAGGACTGATGTGCCCTAAAAGCCACTGGCATCTTATTTAAGATGAGTTCCAAACTATACTGCAACAAGGAAACTGAGCATATGGATGGATTGATGAAACTCTTAACAGTCATTCAAATCCTGCAGACTTCTCTTCTTTTAACTATTCTATGTTTATCTTTATTAACTTTGGCATGCATGATGTTATTTTGTGATGTTTTGTAATGTTTTGTAGGTTCAAACATTTTTTATGTGGTGTTTGTTTTTAACAGTAAGTTTTATTTCTATACATGCCCATGTCTGACCAGAACCAGTGCATATAATTAATTAATTCATGGACAAATGTATATATAGTATATCAATTAAAATGAATAAATGGATACATCTACAGACAGAAAAAGAAGCAGAACATTCCTATAATATGAAAACTCTTCTGTACTTTCTTAAAAGTTATTTGTTTTAGCCTTCTGACTGACATTACAGTGAAGTCATTGCAACTTATGAAATATACAAAACTCTGTAGGTGCACATTTATCCAACAAGGTCCAAATGGACCATTAAGGTCACCATTAAAAAAAGCCTTAATTGAAAGCTGAGGTCACATCAAGACAAAGGTCACAATGAACAGCTTTCTGTGCAATCCATAAAAGCCTCAAATGTCGAGATGACCATACAAGATTTTAAGCCTTTGGTGATCACACAGAGTAGGACGGACACATCGGATTAGTCCATCTGAGCTAAAGGTTTCAGATCTGCCACCCATACTGTGGCTGAAAACTGTCTACAGACACAATGTTCACATCAGAGAGGGACTGATAGGGACAGGGTCCATTTGGTAGTCTCAGAGCAAAGTGACCCGTCATGAGCGATTGTTACAACTGTATGTGTGATCCAGCGCAGCAGCTGTGATTAACATGGTCCTCAGAAATGCTGGTGTGTAGGTGTTGCTTACTGTTGCCCATTTTCTAACACTAACCCCAAATATGCCTCTCTGCTTGCCAGTGGTTAATCATCAGTTATAAACTGCTCAAAAAAATTAAAGAAACACTTTGAAAACACATCAGATCTCAATGGGAAAAGAAATCCTCCTGGATATCTATACTGATATAGACTGGGTAATGTGTTAGAACGAAAGGATCCACATCGTTTGATGGAAATGAAAATGATCAACCTACAGAGCCCTGAATTCAAAGGCCCAAAAATCAGAGTGGAAAAAATTATGTGAGGCTAGTCCATTTTGCCAAAATTTAATTCAGCAACTCAAAATTATCGCAGCACTTGTATGCCCCTGTGTTCTTGTATACATACTGACAACATTGGTGCATGCTTCTAATGAGATGAGAGATGGTGTTGTGGGATCTCCTCCCAGATCTGGACCAGGGCATCACTGAGCTCCTGGACAGTCTGAGGTGCAACCTGGTGGCATTGGATGGACCAAAACATAATGTCCCAGGGTGTTCTATTGGATTTGGTCAGGAAAGTGTGATGTGATCAATGGTATCAATTCGTCATCCTCCAGGAACTGCCTCGCACTCTCACCACATGGGGCCCAGGGTATCGTGCACCAGGAGCCACTGTACTAGCATAGGGTCTGACAATGGGTCCAAGGATTTCATCCTGATACCTAATGGCAGCCAAGGTGCCTTTGTCAAGCCTGTGGCGTCTGTGTGACCCTCCATGGATATACCTCCCCAGACAATCATTAACTACCTGCAAACTGCTCATGCTGAATGATGTTACAGGCAGCATAATGTTCTCATAGCTTCTCAGACCCTTTCACTTCTGTCCCGTGCTCAGGGTGAACCTGCTCTCATCTGTAAAAGCACAGGGCACCAGTGGTCATCTGCCAATTCTGGTATTCTATGGAATGCCAGTCGAGCTCATGCTGCTGGGCAGTGAGCTCAGGGCCATGAGGGACAGGGGCCTTGGGTCACTCCTCATGAAGTCTTTCTGGTTGTTTGGTCAGAGACATTCACACCAGTGGCCTGCTGGAGGTCATTTTGTAGGGCTCTGGCAGTGCTTATCCTGTTCCTCTTTGCCAAGGAGCAGATACTGGTCCTGCTGATGGGTTATGGACCTTCTATGGCCCTCTCCAGCTTTCCTGAGTAGACTGCTTGTCTCCTAGAATCTCCTCCATGCCCCTGAGACTGTGCAGGGAACAGAGCAAACCTTCTGCAATGACACGTATTGATGTACCATCCTGGAAGATTGGACTACTGTACCTGTGCAACCTCTTAGAGGTCAGGTATCCTCATCTACCAGTAGTGCCACTGACTGCAGCAAATGCAAAACTAGTGAAGAAACAGTCAGAAAAGATGAGGAGGGAAAAATGTCAGTGGCCTCCACCTGTTAAACCATTCCTGTTTTGGGGTCATCTCTCTGTTGCCCTCTAGTGCATCTGTTGTTAATTTCATTAACACCACGCAGCTGAAACTGATTAACAACCCCTCTGCTGCTAACTGACCAGATTAATATCCCATAAGTTCATTGACTTTATGCTATACTCTGATTAAAAAGTGTTCCTTTAATTCTTTTGAGCAGTATACAAAATGCAACAGCGCTGCAGGTTCAGACGCTCATTTAGGGACAGAGATGTCAAGCAGCAGTGGCAGCAACAGGCTTCCATAACATACTGAAGGCTGCAAAACAACTGTTGTTAATGTTGTTACTGTTTTCTTTGTTTTGTTATTGTACTGCTTTGCTTTTGTATTGTTGTTTTTTTATTGTTTTTTCCCAGAAATGAGGCTTTAATTTAATCCCAAAAGAGCATACATTTCTCTTTTGTCTGAAAAATTTTCCCCAACTAGTACTTGTTTTTTGCCTACTCACAAACATAAATGCTCTGGGGCAGAATTAGATAAACAAACACAAGATAAATAACATTAAATTTAAAAAATATAAACACAACCATAAAACTATAATGTTAAAAAATGTAAATTGTAATTAAAATTTTGTACTGTTTTTTTGCCAGTACCTAATTTGAAACAAAGAAAATAACATTAGCCTTAGTGTTAGGGTGTTGTCCCGTGTTAGCCATTATGAATGTGTGAAGTCAACAAATGACCCTTTTTTGGCTAACTAAAGATTACAACTCAGTTGCCTCAAAAGCTTGAAAATATTGTAATCTTTGTTGAATAAGTTATTTCCTAATATAATCCTTAAGTTAGACACCCCTATAATAAATAAGCTGATTTACAACACACAGCCAAACAACACACAATTCATGTATTTAATATAAGAAATCATCCCTAAGGCATGTGTCAGAGATCAGATGAAGCCCACTAAAGGGAAATGAAAGAAGCCTGAAATGTAGGGACACTCATATTGGGTGCTGCATTGACATACTATACAAGACAAAACACAAATATAATTTAAAGTAAGTTTAAAAAGTACTTTTACTGTGGCCAGCACAACTCTAACATTAAAACTGTACAAGCGTTTGCAATTCTCTTAAAAAAGAAAACATGAAAGCGTCTGTTAACACAAGGCAAGTGATTTATTTTATTTTTTATTTTTTTGTTCCGAAAAATATTGGAATAAAATTTCAATATTCCCTTGTTGGATTGGGGTGGTCTAGCAGGGTAATGAAATAGCTTTACAATAATTCCACAGATCCTAGTTTAACTACCAATTTTGTGTGATTGAAATAAAATTTGTTAACCTCCATTACCACATCCCATGAAGGCAATATGATTTTTGAAGAAATTACTGCATAAAAAAGAAAAATGAGGAAATGGTAAATACTGGAAAGTAGCAAACATCTTCCAATTATATAAAAGATAATCACCCCAAACATAGTAACTGTAGAAGCAACCTTAGGTTTCACAGGCAAAAAAAATCTCTCTATTATATAAAAAAATCCTGGGATGAGCGAGACTTTTCAACTCCTTGGGGATGAGACTTTGGTCATGAGATTTTTTCAAGCCACACACCCTCCTCTCAACCATATTCAACCATGCACATGGTACTCTCAAGGGGTTATCAACAGAAAAAATGAGTACACGCCAAGCACGAAGCGTGAAGTGAAACCAATCAAGGCCAAAAATGTTAATCAGTTACCAGGCCGTCGGTTAAATACATAGCAATAGATTATGCTGAAACGTTGGTGGTGATCGAAGCGAACATGAAAACATCAACACAATATCCCAAAGAATATATACAACTGTAACTACCATCCTGTCTTCCACTGCATGAATTACTGTAGAAAGAAGGATGTATCCAAGAAAGGTAATGTAGTACATCTTCCACGAATAACATTAGACAGCAAGGAGATCTTGATATACCATTCATATTAAAACATTAACATTGTTTCCCGTTAGAATAAGCTTTTGCAAAGACAATTAACAAATCTCAGAGCCAAACATATGAAAAAGTCATTTTATTTAATAGAGAGAAAACAAAATTCAATCGAGGCAATTTCACGTTCGTTGTCATGATGAAGTCCAAACACAGGAATCAAAATTCAATGCGATATTGAAGAAAATTCAATTCAAGAAATAGTTTTTACTACGATTTACAGTAAAGTGTAAGTTTATAAAGATTTGCATATTGAATTTCAAAGCCAAACAGAACAAAATCATATTACCGAATAACTCTAACACAAAATCTATATATATATATAATTCACTAAGGCAAGACAACCATGGAAAGGGGAAGTGGACTCACTGAGCCACCGACAAGTAAGACCCCTATGGCGCCGCAGAAGGAGCCAGCCACAACTCTGACCTCGAACCATGTTGACTGTTCATGGAGGCATGTTTCCGGAGGTGAATCGGCATATCAAGCGTGTTAAGCGGTTTGCGAGGGTATCCCATGGGATCCTCAAATAATCCTTTACAACTGAGTTAAAACAATGAAGTAACCAGTTTTTAAAAATGAGTTTTTCGATTCTGCCTCGACCCGTGCACCTAGCAAACTGTTTTACTGTGTTGGTTCGTTCCGTGCATTGTTATAATGTTGCTTTTCTTGCTGATTTATTACATTACGATTTTCAAATGTTAATTTTCTCCATGTTCTTAAAAATCATTAAAAACCGGCCTGATTATGCGGATGGTATGCATAAGGTCTAGTGAAACATAATTTACTTTCAAATTATTATGTTTTACTATTTTTGTAATTTGGTTAATTACTGTAATGTAAAATTATGTTCTATTATCATATATAACAATTCCATGAAAAGAAAAATTTGCAATTGACATCTACCTTCCCATGCAGTGTAGATTGCAAAGAAACTGGCGTAGGTGCAGACCGGGGTTGGAAGCAGAAGCAAGTAGGGAAAAGCCCTAGTAGAAGTAATAATTAGAGACAAAACTGAGCAACACATATGACATACTGCTGCATGACCCGACAGTCAACATGGGCTTAGATGCAGGAAATGGTGTGTCATTGGAGATGTTATATCACAGCTTTGAAAGTTTTTTCCAAGGTATGCGAGGCCAGTAATCAAACTAAAAGAAGCAGGAATTTAAAGGCACAGTTGGGGATAAACTGTCCTAAAACAGAAAGTAATGAGTTATCATGTGACCATTTTTTCCAATTTGTGCAATGTTAAAATAGGATCCAACAGATGTCAGAACCAGGGATGTGGCTTTTGTAATTTATATCATTGATTAAAAATATAAAACTAACAAGCTGGAGGATAACTTTTCAATTTCCCTCTTGGGATTTATCATTCAATCAAACATAGCGTCCAAAGGGACAGCATTGTTTCGTCCAAGGTTTGTAATACCCACCAAGACAGAGGGGGCGAACCTTTTTTGCTTGTCTCCTTTTCTTTCTCAGCACAGGAAAGGAAACCCCCTGAGGTAACTGGCCTTTCCCTTCAGGGGGTGCTAAAAAGGGGAAGCGCCCTTGACTGTTAGAGTTTTCTTTTTGGTCGAATGTCTGAGACATCAGGCTCCCTGATTCTCACCAACTTGGGATTTTTCATTTCACCATCCATATAGGAAATTTTTTTACGGAGCACCTGTTTACTTCATTTGAAAAAGTTTTGGGTGCCATCCCCCCAAATATTTAGTAATAGGAAATTTTTCCACCCACTATATATACGTATATAAAACATAGCTTAAACATAAAAAAGTTACTTCACTATTCTGTATAATTGTTTTCATTTAAAAACAGTTAAAGGTGAAAATCAAGTGTTTTAATTAGAAGGAATTTCCCAATTAAATTTCACTGTTATTTTAAAAATTAAGCGTTACGATGAACATGGGAGAGAGGAGGAAGATTTAAATTTTCCCAAATCCAAAAGGGTGTTTATTCACATGATATCAATGGATATACTGGTAAACCACCAAAGTAGTGTAGTAGATAAAGTAGTTTGGGCACTTTGGGATGCAGGTTTTACTTTTTCAAAAGTTAGTGAATCGAAATTGACAAGGTATGCTGGGCTGAATATCTCTTCTCATCAAAACTTTCAGGTGTGTAAGTGTATGTTAAAAAACCTGATGTGACATTAGCATTAAAGCAGTGTATAAATGAAGCCATCCCAATGACACTAATGGTTCAAAACAACAATATAATAATCTCTTCTCTCTACTGGTAAATTACGCATTTTCTTTAAAAAAATTATTCTTTTTACTGTTTAACAATAACTGAACATTTACCACCAGATTCTTCCCTGGCAGCCATCTGCCTTCTCATTTGTCTTTCTATGGGCAACAAATGTGTTCTGCCCTTCTTACAAGAATTCAATTTATAAATTATTTTAACAATCAAAAACTGTAAACATAATCTGACTTTTGCTATCTACAACATTAATTTGGTCATATATTTGTTTTCTTTTCAGTTGCTTCTTTCAATTAAAGAACATTTTAAGCATAAAATTTATATTCTGCTGCAAAAAAGCCTGCACACATCACAGCAAGGTCTGAACCTTGCCCTTGGCACCACTCACCATTCCTCTACCAGGCAGCTTCTGTGTTCCTTGACTGCAGTGTTGCAAAATGTAAAAACATAATAATAAAATCAAAAAATAACAACTTAGGGCATATAAAAGTCTCTTGGGATAACAAAAGATGACATATTTCCATATAATAATATACAGTCCTCACATTTAAGAAATGGGAATAATTAAAAACACATTGTATGTAATATATTACTACTTATAAATACTGAGGGCAGCCGGTGGCAGTAGTGGTAGCGCTGCTGCCTGCAGTCAGGAGACCAGGTTTCAAACGGGTCCTCCCCTACGTGGAGTTGCATTCTCCCCGTGTCCGTGGGTTTCCTCCACAGTCCAGACATGCAGGTTAGGTGCATTGGCGATCCTAAATTGGCCTTACTGTGTGCTTGGTGTGTTTGTGTGTCCTCGTGGGTTGGCACCCTGCTCAGGGTTGGTTCCTGCCTTGTGCCCTGTTGGCTGGGATTGGCTCCAGCAGACCCCATGACCTGTGTTCAGATTCAGGGTTAGAAAATGGATGGATGGATATAAATACTGAACAAAATGGACAGGGCATATAACAGGTGAAGATGTGAGAATGAACAAGACATTTCAAGTACAATTATTTCCTCCAAATTTCCCAGAAAACCTACCTTAAAATAAATTGTTGATGTTTATATATATATATATATATTGCATTTACAGAGCTGTTTTTTTGTTCTTTTGCTGTATATACAGTTGATTTAGATTTCTTGCACGCAAGGGAATAAAAAGAATCTAGATTTGAAAGTCTCTCCCAAGTCCCTGGAGAGCTCCTCAGCTCATTTCCATATTTTACAAAATGCACACATAGAGCATACATAAAGGCACCTTTGTCAATTCTTCATACCATTCATGCCTAGCATGTATTTATTCATATGTGTGTATATTCAGCGGATGATGTTTTGTAGCATAAAAACTCTAATTTAATTTCATGTATTTAATTTCATATATTTAATAATTCAAAAGCTCAATGTATTTACTGTACTTAAAGTTCAAACTTCAACTCCATAAGTCTATCACGTTTTGTTGCTAAACTTCAGATCTATTGGTCAGTCCCAGATGACATGTGCAGGCTGTATATGGACCCCACTCCCCAAGTTCATAAAGTACCCTGCCACTTCACCTCACTACCCCACCAAAGTCACTCCCATCAGGTACATCAGTATATAACAAACACATAGAGTAAAATAGCAAGCCCAATTACTGTATTTTATGACTGTCTGATTGCAAACACGGAAGAAAATAATCTTGTTGGAAAAAAAACATATCAGTACAGCTTTTCTTCAATATATTCTAAATTTAAAGACCATTGCGATTAGCCTCTCAATGAAGGGTGCTATGTCAGACGAAATTGATTTTTTTAGGAAAATGCTAGAAGTCAGTTTTACCTTATAGAAATGGTTCTTTTTCTCATTTGTTCATTTCACAACGTTTGCTTTCCCGGTCTTCAACAAAAACATTTTGCACAGCATGTTACCTTTTATAATGGATGCACACTGAGTTTGCATGCTAAGTGAAAGTACTCTGTAGGTAGACTTTGTTCAGATTTTATATTTCTTGTTATAGTAAAGGCATTTCTCCCTCAAACTGTTTTTGACTTAGTACATAAACTCCAGCACTGTTAATATGTCAGTGCTGTTTAAACTAAATTACAATTAGTGGGAAAATATAATAATTTGCATTTCATGACAGAACTTTGGCCTTTAAGCATCTGAATGTTATAAACAAGTTTAATTTTATAAACACTATGTTTGTCAGAAGATGCTTCAAAATTTCCTTAAGCCTTCTATATGTGCCATTGCTTTATTTTGAACACTTCTGGGATAAATCATTATTCTGTTATAGCATATTAACCTTGTCTCTTTAGTCATCCTTCTAGAATATGCTTCCTGTGCAGAACTGGTTTTTGATTTGTGCCCAATGCTGTTGGGATAGGCAAGTAAGGAAACAAACTAGAACATTAGGAAAATCTAGATGAAAACAGGCTATTCAGCCTAATAAAACTCACCATTCCTATCCTTAATTTTTCCAAAATAACATCAAGTCAAGTTTTGAATGTTCCTAAAGTCCTACTGTCTACCACAATTCTTGGCAGCTTATTTCAAGTTCCATGGTTCTCTGTGTGGGAAAAATTTCCCCTAATTTTTTGTGTAAAAGACACTAAATAGATGGAGATTAATTTGAAAAACGAGAGGTGAAAAAGTGGGCACCACATGGATAACTACTCTCAACTGAACTACTCACCACAAGCATCTTCAACGAGCCTGGAAAAGGGGAGGCCCAGGTTTTGGAAAACATCTTTTTTCCCCGTCCCAAAGATATCCGTCCTGGTGAGCTGAAGCTTCCGGCCTGTGCTCTGCTGCTTCCCCAGAGGGCCACAGGTCCGCCATGCCCTTGACCCTCTGCGGGTTCGCTACCAGGAAAGGGTGGGAGTGGAGGTGCATTATCTATATGCTCCCACCAATCCCTCTCCCATGACAGACAGTGGTACTGTAAAATTATGTTTCTGGACTTCCCCTAGTATCTTCCACAATCCAACCTCTGCTCCAGGGATAGCTGCCAGAGATGGGAATAAAATTCATACCTGGTAGCACGTTGTGGACTATCCTAAACAAACCTCAGTATGTGCATCTTGAGATCTCCAGGTCCTACTTGTGGTCGCAGCACAGGGGCTGCAGGGACTTACTCCGGTCCTGTTCAGCCTATACAGGGGACTTCCAAACTGGGGGTCCTGCCGCTTCCAAAGTTCTGACAACACTACTATGGGCTGCATGGTGGGCAGGAGGAGGGAGGAGTATGGGAACTATCAGGACTTTGTTAAATGAGTGCGACTCAAACCACCTACACCTAAACACAAGCAAAACCAAAGGTGGATTTTAAAAGGGCCAAAGGCCCCCCCCAGACCCGTGATCATCAGAGGTGACTGTGTGGGGTACAGACCAGTAAATACCTGTCATCCAGTGTAGCTGGATGATAAATAGACTGGACTGCCAATACTGTCTCTGTGCAAGGGACAGAGCCAACTATACTTCTAGAGGCTGGCTTCCTTCAACATCTGCAATAAGATTCTGCATATGTTCTATCAGGCCAGGTTGTAGCAAGCGCTCTCTTCTATCGTGGTGTGCTGGAAAGGCAGCATAAAGAGAAGGGCGTCTCCGCCTGGACAAACTTGAGGGCCAGGCTCTATTGTGGACTATCAACTCTTTATTCCCCCCTATTTGGGGTGTAAACATTAACACTACCAGATTATAGACAGTTATACCACCTCATACTCTCACCTTCATTTTTAACTTGCACTTTTATTTCTTTATTATTGTCTATATCGTATGCACCGATTGTGAATATCCCTTGGGATTAATATAGTATCTATCTATCTATCTATCTATCTATCTATCATCTATCTATCTATCTATCTATCTATCTATCTATCTATCTATCTATCTATCTATCTATCTATCTATCTATCTATCTATCTTTTGTCTAATTGGTGTCCCTTCCCTTTTGTAAAGCAACTGTTCATTCTACTGTTATGCTTGGCATCACCTGACATTGAGGTGAGCCCTTTCTGTATGGGACTCTGCTAAATTTTTTTCTCCTAACCCTTTCATTAGGTTCAGAACAGGATGTAAAATTCTGGCTGAGGATTAGACACAATACAATCCAGGGCTGAGTGGTATCTCTGCTGCTTCATCAGATTATCTACCCAATCATTTGGAATGTTTCACAGCTGAGCATGATAGGAATCTGAACCTCTACATCTTGGTAGGCTTCCATAAAAAGGATTGTAGGGAATGCTGCCATATTGTAAAAGCTGGGGTCTTATTCACAAGAAATGATTATTGACCAAGTAATGGGTACATGGGCGGGGACCATGGATGTGAAGTGAGCAAAGATTCTGAAAAGGTTCTTGATTTACCTTTTCTAAATCTTCACTTTTACCTATTGGCCATTTGAGTTCTAGTAGTAACAAAGAGGAGATCATGAGCACAAGCGTTAAGCAAGTGACATTTCTGACTGGGCCCGAGGCTGACCATTTTTTATATTGAAAGCAGGTGGTTCTTACATGTAGTTATGTTGCCTCCAGGAACCTCATCTGGAGGGGATACAAGGCATGACATCTGGGAGAAGTCCCAAGGTAGACCCAGGACCCACTAGACCTTCCTAAACTGGAAATTTCAGGAGGAACAAAGTAAATTTTCAGGCATATAGTGACCTGGGCCCGTCCAGCTCAGCCCTTTCATAAAACTTACTATTACAAAAATTGAGCATGTGATGTCTATTTAAAGTGAAATATATCTATTGCCAATACTGATGCAAAATAGTGCAGTGAATACTGACTTGAGCATTCAATTTTCATACTCTTTCTCTGCATGTTTGCATCAAGCTTCGGCTTGATTTTCTAGCAGCTTTCTTTCTCACTCTAAGGGGCCTCTTTAAAT
>NW_024383568.1:0-9611 GCF_016835505.1 Polypterus senegalus
GTAAATTTTAATGTTCTCCAATTCCTAGAACCAAGGGACATCTTGGACTTAAAGGCCCTCGGAGACTAGCCAATTCCAAACAGCCATACCTCAGACCAATGGGTGAAATAGAACATCTTATCTTCTGCCCCCAAGACCATATATTACACTAACCTGGCTTTGTGTGGGGGATGGGAGAAAAGACTTTAGCAAAGAAATGCTCTATCAAACTGGTTTAAGACACATCCCCAATCCTGTCGTGAAAATTACAAAGAAAAGTAAACATGGGGATAAACAAGAATGCCTCTCTACCAAGGTACCACTAAATTACATTGGTTTGCCTAAATTATAAATAAAGACATACAAAACATTTATCAAGTTATATGCAAAATCCTACATACAACACCCACCCTCCAACTTTGACAAGTGAAAGTGACAGTTTTATTTCAAGCGATTTCATGTTATGTTTGGAGGAATAGTACAGACAAATTAAACAAGCAACAGAAAACATTTTTTACGTGGCACATTTACTTATGTATGCTCACATTTCTTGACACATTTACAGTGTATTTATTTATGCTTACATTTCATGACACAATTATTTTTTATGCTCACATTTCACAGATCTTTTATTTATTTGCTCATTTATTTATTTAACTGAGTCCAAAATGTTCCTCCATGTAATATTACAGTAGGTTTATTTATTATTTGAGGTATATGTATTCTGGATTAGGGCTATCAAAATAGCCAAAAAATAAGATTTGAATATTCAAAATAAACTTAAGTAAATATTTGATAAATCCAAATTTACGTTTATGATTCTGGGCTTTACATGTACGTTTGTATGTGCTTTTTTATACTTTATGGTAACAGTTGTAGAGGTGGCTACAGCAAGAACAAAGCACCAATAGCAAAAAATCCTAGGAATACCTGGTCAGTTGTTATATAAATATAAGAGCCATTAAAATCTCAATAAAAGATAAGCATCTGGACCCCTATCTTGTTTTCAATTTAGTACTGACAGTTGGGTGACCAAGTCTTAAACCATCAGCCAGGCCCAAAAGCAATGCCCCTCATTGACCTCGGCTCCACCTCATTCCTCACAGATGTCCTTGCAGAAGCAAGACAAATCACAATATGTTTATAGTGCAGGCACCAGCTGAGTGCTACAACGGGACCCGCACAGCCAACATTGACATAAGCACTTCATGATTTGCAAATGCATTGCAAGTAAAAAAGAAAAAAAAAATACATAAAAATATTTTTTTAAAATGTAGCAATGCATGAAGCCAGTGTCACCTCCATTTTTGGGTAACCATAGGCCATAAATATCCAACACATCTGTAATGGTTTATTTCATTGCATTACAAAATATGTATGGGGTTTTCAACATTAGACTTGGTTCATTTTGACAGTTATTTGTGACTTTTGCTTTGGCTTTCACAGAAGATGATTTAGTCCTCTGGGTTAGACCTTTGCTAGTTTAGTCCTCCTGGGTTAGACCCATGCTAGTTTAAAGGCAAATGTTCATGGAGGAGCTAGGGGGAAAATAGCAGGCCACTACTAAAATAAAGCCAGGAAATACTTCTTCCTCACAAAAGGGTCAGGGGATCTGCAAGAAACTATTAGCCATTTACAGTAGTTGAAGTGAAGCTGCTGACAGGTTTTTTTTTTTTATTAGGAGTGACCCCAATTACTGTGTAATAATCGATCTGCTGTGATTAACACACACTGCTAGCACATTGTTTTATCTTAATCAACTGGAAAAATCTTAATCCACCTACTGTCAAGATCTTCAGTAGGCCAAATCGCTTACATCTGGTGCTTGTATAGAAAAGCATTCTATTTCATTTTACTCTTTTGCTTGTCACTGACGATATGTTGTCATCATTTTGAATTCAAAGATGTTTCCTCGTTAGCCGACTTTCGACATATCAGAGATAGATTATTTAGTAACCAAAGGTTACCACAACCTTATCTGTACTGCAAATAAAAAATAAGGAAAAATACTCTTTGTAAAAACATTTAAAACAAAATCTTTTGTGTAACAATTACAAGTTTTCAACTAAAGGCTATGATTTATGAACAAAAATTTACTCAATCAAATAGTCTTTGCTTGTCGCAAGACAAAAACTTCTGTCTAGCATTTTCATTTGTTTAATAGAATGTTTTTTTTTTTAACCCATGCATTACAATAGAAGTTATAATACATAAAGCAAACACCCATACCTTGATATAAGGGAAAGGTTAATCATCTTGCTTTAATCCAAAATACCATCAATGCAATGAATGATAGAACAAGTTTAGACTGACCAATCTTAAAGTTTAGCATTTTCAAATTAATGCTTTCCAAAGCGAAAATCAAATAACTGGCTATTCATCTTTTGTACATGGAAAGGCCCTCTTCCTGGTCATATCTCGAATGGAAAAATTAACAAATAGCAGAAAACTAAAAATTCATAAAATTAATTCAAGAACAATGAAAACTATTTGAAATATGTCCAAACATTTTCAGTAGTGTACAAAGTAACTGATAGTGCCGAATTACTCAGACCTCTCCTTATATCAAAATTTGTATAAGTTGTTTAAGCTTGTTGGCTGAATGACCTGTTCTCATCTAGAGTGTTCTAATTACTTCATATTCATTGTCTTTTTCCACTCTCCTAATGGATGGGTAAAGAAGTAACTAAATGTAAATTCTGTGTTATAATAATGAAACACTTGTAAACATATGTACCTCCAGGGTGCCACCAACCCCCAAACCCTAGACACAATCACACAACACCTGGTCAAATAAATAATTTTATTCATTACAATACAGTGCATCAGAAAGTATTCACAGCGATCACTTTTCCACATTTTGTTATAGTTACAGCCTTAATCCAAAATGGATTCAATTCATTTTTTCCTCAGAATTCTACACACAACACCCCATAATGACAACGTGAAAAGTTTACTTGAGATTTTTGCAAATTTTTTAAAAAATAAAAAACGAGAAAGCACATGACTAAGTATTCACAGCCTTTGCCATGAAGCTAAAAACTGAGGTCATGTGCATCCTGTTTCCCCTGATCATCCTTGAGATGTTTCTGCAGCTTAATTGAGTCCACCTGTAGTAAATTCAGTTGATTGGACATGATTTGGAAAGGCACACACCTGTCTATAGAAGGTCCCACAGTTGACAGTTATGTCAGAGCACAAACCAAGCATGAAGTCAAAGGAATTGTTTTGTAGATCTCCGAGACAGGATTGTCTCGAGGCACAAATCTGGGAAGGTTACAGAAAAATTTCTGCTGCTTTGAAGGTCCCAATGAGCACAGTGGCCTCCATCATCCGTAAGTGGGAAGAAGTTGAAAAACCCCCAGGACTCTTTCTAGAGCTGGCCGGCCATCTAAACTGGCTGAGGCAGGCAAGGGCCTTTGTCAGGAGGTGACGAAGAACCCGATGGTCACTCTGTCTGAGATCCCGAGGTCCTCTGTGAAAGAGAGGAGAACCTTCCAGAAGGACAACCATCTCTGCAGCAATCCAACAATCAGGCCTGTATGGTAGAGTGGCCAGATGGAAGCCACTCCTTAGTAAAAGGCACATGGCAGCCACCTGGAGTTTGCCAAAAGGCACCTGAGGGCTCTCGACCATGAGAAACAAAATTCTCTGGTCTGATGAGACAAAGATTGAACTCTTTGGTGTGAATGGCAGGCGTCATGTTTGGAGAAACAGACACTGCTCATCACCAGGCCAATACCATCCCTACAGTGAGCATTGGTGGCAGCATCATGCTGTGGGATGTTTTTCAGCCGGGAGGAACTGGGAGACTAGTCAGGATAAAGGGAAAGATGACTGCAGCAATGTACAGAGACATCCTGGATGAAAACCTGCTCCAGAGCACTCTTGACCCTCAGACTGGGGTGATGGTTAATCTTTCAGCAGGACAACGACCCTAAGCACACAGCCAAGATATCAAAGGAGTGGCTTCAGGACAACTCTGTGAATGTCCTGAGTGGCCCAGCCAGAGCCCAGACTTGAATCCGATTGAACATCTCTGGAGAGATCTTAAAATGGCTGTGCACCGACGCATCCCATCCAACCTGATGGAGCTTGAGAGGTGCTGAAAAAGAGGGAATGGGTGAAACTGGCCAAGGATAGGTGTGCCAAGCTTGTGGCATCATATTCAAAAGACTTGAGGCTGTAATTGCTGCCAAGGTGCATCGACAAAGTGATTGAGCAAAGGCTGTGAATACTTATGTACATGGTTTTCTCAGTTTTTATTTTTAATAAATTTGCAAAAACCTCAAGTAAACTTTTTCTATATGCATTATGGGGTGTTGTGTGTAGAATTCTGAGGAAAAATAATTTAATCCATTTTGGAATAAGGCTGTAACATAACAAAATGTAGAAAAAGTGGTGTGCTGTGAAATCTTTCTACTTTCTTACTTTGAATGCACTGTACCTTTAACAGGCTTCTTCTCTTTGCACAGCACAACAAAATGGGCTTTTCTTCTTCTTTCTCCTTGACTCCTTCCAAGTAAGCAATTCATTGAGTACTGGTCTGAACATAATACTTAAGCTAAACTTTATTTTTATCTGAGTTGCCTTGTCTTGCCTTCGCTAATCACATTCCATCTCCTCTGATGGTTTTGTTTAACTTGCTTCATTATATGCTGTTGAGGGTCACAACAGGTCCTCCACTGTTATATGAAGTCTCATTAGAATCAATTCCTTTTGTTACGTAGGGCTCCAATGTTCTTGCAGTCCTCCTTCAGGAATCTTTTTATATAAATGATAAAATGCAAAAAAACACCTACCTTTGTCACATCTGTTTTGTCCATCCATCCACAGTATACAACTCAAACTCCTACTTCACCAATTTCTCTGAACTTGGTAGAATTATTCTTCAAAGAAATATGAAAGGTAAATTTTAATTAAAATATGTCACATGGAGCATTCTGAGCAAAGTTTGCAAAAGTTGAAAAAATTGGTGAATTTATGACATCTTATGTCCTAAAATAGACAAACATCCTGTGCCACCTCCATTTGGGCAATCCATCTAATAACTAATCAAAAAAAGACTGAAAGACAAAATGTCATTCTGTCATTGTTTAAACTTCTCACAACTACTTCTAGCTTCAGCTGTTTTGATTCAATGGATGCACAGCAGACGACCAAGTGCAGCCATAATAATGGGACTTTACCCATCTCCACTGCCTGTTGCAGTGTGAATAGTAAAAAATCAATAAATGTGGCGAGATAAAAAGCAGTGGCCTGCTTATGCTGGGGACCTGAATTGATATCTGACATGAGTATTGTTCTTTAGGTTTTTAATCTCTACTGTACTGCATTCACTGAAAAACAGAAAATGTAATGAGCTCTGACAAGCCTGCCCAATCTATAATTGCCTTTTCAGCTTAGTTTATGTGGCTTGTTGTTGAAACATTGGTGTAAATCTCTAAAAGACTACCTTGTGTTAAATATTATTACATGCTATTAAAGCCAACAATAAGAAAATGTAAACCGTATTTCCTCACCCAAATATTTTTTAAATAGTATTCAAATCACAATCATCACATATTGAATTTAAAAAATCCTATTCTGTAACTATTATTTTTGATGAAACACTTCAACAAAGTAAAGCTGTCTGTTCCTCGGAAGCCTTTTTTTAGATGTCATTCCTCCCATTTGGCAGGTTGGCTTAGCCTGACTTGCTTTTTAGACTACACCCTCACAGTTGATTTAAGGTTTCCTACCAACATATCAACCCCAGGTTATCACAGAACATGCTCATCTGTCACTGCATTTATTCTTCTAAAAAGAGCTGTTTTCTTTGCTCACTAGCCTTGTACACAAATTAATTTTCTTCCTGTAGCTATAGCAACAGCATTGCAGGCATTAGGTTTTCAGACGTGACAAAATTGTCCAATTGCCTTCCTTTGGTGCAGAATCCTTCTTCAGTAATTTGGATTTCAAAGCCAGAGGATAAAAGACATTATATCTTGCAGAAGATGCAATTTTGGGGTTAACTGTCTTCAATAATGCTTTTGTCATCAACTCTGCACTGTAACGTTTAAGGCTTACAGACAGTTCAGTGGCAGACAATGACTATATTTGACTTTGATTTTTTTTTATCGTCACTACAGGCTTTAGATGTGGTTAGGTCCATGCTGCCTAACTGCTAAACTGCAGTTACTCTATATAAATCCAGAAAATATGAGTTTACTTTATTAATAAAATAAAAAAAGAATACAATTAGAATTTGATGTACAGTAATTGCAAAAAGAAATAAATACAGACTATTCAAATATTATATGTACTGTTTGGGATCTGCTAGTGTAAAATTAATATAATAAACTAATATACCATATACAATAAAGATATAATACAGTGAATTAAAAAAAGTATTCTGACCCGTTCACTTTTTTCACATTTTGTTATCTTTCAGTATTGTGCTAATTGTTTTCAGATCAAAAACACTCATTTACCCATAATGACAAAGTGAAAATAAGATTTCAGAAATTTTTGCAAATTTATTAAATATAAAAACTGAAATACCTCATTGACACAAGTATTAAGACCCTTTACTCAGTGCTTAGCTGATGCCCCTTTGGCAGAGGGGGTGAAGTCTTTTTCTTAGGAATGACATTACAAGGTTCACACACCTAGACTTTTCTGCCATTCTTGTCTGCAGATCCTCTCAAGCTCTGTCAGGTTGGATGGAATTTGTCAGTAGACAGCTGTTCTGTGGACCCTCCAGAGATGTTTGATTGGGTTCAAGTCTGGACTCTGACTGTGTCACTCAAGAACATTCACAGAGTTAGGCTCAAAGCCACAGCGTTTTTTTTGGTTTATGCTTAGGGTCACTGTCCTGACCTACAGCCCAGTCTAATATCCAGAGTACTGCGGGACAGGTTTTCACTATAGAAATCTCTGTACTTTGCTCATTTCAACTTTCCTCAACTTTACCCAGTGTCCCAGTCTCTGTTGCTGAAAATAAAAACACACAGCATGATGTTCCCCTACCATATTTCACCTGTTCCTAGTTTCCTCCAGACATGATGCTTAAGTTGAAGCCAAAAGTTCAATCTTGGTTCTGGTCATCAGACCAGAAAATCATTTTTGTCATAGACTTAGAGTCTTTTAGGGGCCTTTTGTAAACCCCAACAAACACATGGCCATTCTGCCATAAAGCCCAGATTACTGGAGTGTCGCAGTTTCTCCCATCAATACACAGGTTCTCTGGAGCTCAGCCAGACTGACCATTAGGTTTTTGGTCATCACTCTTATCAAGAACCTTCTTCCCAGATGTCTACAGACAAGTGTGTCCCTTTACTAATCAAGTCCAATCAAAATGATTGACAGCATTGGGTCTCCAAACAAGGTGTAGAAACATTTTAAAGCGATGATCAACAGAGTGGGATGCACCGAGTCAGATCTCACCTGTCATATCAAGTAGTCTGAATACGGTATTTGTGTCAATGTGATAGTTCAGTTTTTTTTTTTTAATAAATTTGCAAAAATTATAAAATCCTGTATTACTTTGCCATTTAGAAGTATTAAATGTTGCTTGACAGATAGATAGATAGGTAGATAGATGTGAAAGACACTATATGATAGATAGATAGATAGATTATATTAAAGTATTAAATTTAATAAACATGTACTTCTTCACTATGCACTACAGAAGTGCTGGACTTTGGGGACCTTCAAATTTCATCTTACCATGCAGAGGAAACCTTAGGTAAAAAGAGATTGACAAGCTAGACCTCTTCTCATCAAAATCATTCTTATACTTAAGATAAAATGGTGATTTGATTTTTGTACTCAAATACTGACAGTTCCTGTTATTTTATACACAGTGCTAATAATGTTAACATCTGTAATATAATTTTAATTCAAGCTAATATTTAATCATATGGAAAAGTCAGACATTTCCACCCACAGTAGGCCATTTTTGAGTCACCAAACAATCTAACAAATACTTTGAACCACTGGAAAAAATAAAGTGAAAAAAATGAAGATGCTACTTAAATCCCACATAATCATGAGAAGAAAAAGCAATCTGCTCCCAGAAGTGTGGTTTAAGCTAAGTGTAGCATACATATTACCATATCATCCATAATGTAAATTAATTAAATATTTATGCACGCAGCTAATTTTGTTTATTTTGAAAGGTTATTCAGGGCAGGATCAAATGAGGCCACCCCAGTTGGTATTCTTCAGTTGAGTAAGATGAGTCTACATGCTAGTAGTGTGGTATAGGCATTTACAATCAATTTTCCTTTTGTTTCACCAAACAAAGTGGTTAATGGGTCAGGGAGATTGTGACACCAAGGCTGTCTAATAGGCATTCAAAGATTTTGTCCAAAATGTTGTTCATTTGGTGTACTTCCAAAACTTTGTAGCCCAGTGAGGCTGGTGCTAGATTGTAATGTCCACAGGGTGAATCTTGCCCTTTAGACAATTTGAAACAAAATAAATGAGGTCCATGGAAAATTTTAGTTGAATGAATGAATGCTTTGTGCATATGGAGCTTGAGTGTAGTCTATGCATGGCTGCCTTCCACTAATTTTTCTGAGATGTTAAGTGAAAGATCCTTTCCCACTGTACCACCACATGACAAACCACCTCAGGATCCCAGATTAGGGCCCGAGTGCAGCCATGCAATGGGTGACACATCAACACCACACTAGTTCAGATGGAATGTGAAAGTTTTTATGGTGGTTGGAGTGCCAATTGTGCCACCAACCCCCAGGGTTTTCCCCGCAGGTTGGAGGGCCCACATGCAGGGCTGGATGCAGAATAACGCATACCCATGTCGAAGCAATTGCGGGTAAAGGGCCTTGCTCACGGGCCTAACAGAGTACAGTCACTCTGGCGTTTATGAGATTTGAACCGCAGCTTCTAATTACCAGTGCAGATCCCTACCTCAGAGCCACCACTCCGCCTCCGCTTGATGAGAGCTCCACTGATAATTGCAGTTCAAAAGCACCATCCCTTACTCTGAGCAGCTTCATAACGCTTGATTGGTTTAGACATGTGACTCTCAGTGAGACGCCTAATTGTTCCCACCAGTTTTAAGCAAAATTCTCTCATGGTTGTCTCCAGAGTAATATATTATATGTCTGGCTTCAGCGAGACTACCAGTCAAATGAAGTACTTGGTTTTGTCTGAGTGGTGATAACCCTGGAAGAAACCCTACTGGGCATGGGGTGAGCATTTATCATCTATCTATTAATTCTGTAAACCTGCTTAGCCCATTAACAGGTTGTAAGGCTCAAGTATTGGGCACAAGGTATTGACTAACTCTGGAAGGGGAAACCAATACAGTGTAAGGCACATTAAAGCATATGCTTACTCTCACAGTTTATATTTTACAGTCAGCCCAATCATGTCTTTAAACCGTGGAGGGCCTGAAGGCCATATTCACTAACATGCACTTTCATGACTAAGTCAGAAAATCTACAGATATTCATGGTAATCTTTTCACAAACTGCTTTCCGTTTATGTACAAATGTATGCATGTAGATAGATTTGTGTAGGATAAACTGTACTTTCCTTCATTTAACTTTTTTTCAACATCTGAAGAACTTAAATAAATGTTATATTCAGTATAGTCAATTCGAAGTGTTCTCCTTTGCGAT
>NW_024383569.1:0-14346 GCF_016835505.1 Polypterus senegalus
CCAGAATCAACTGGGAACAATGCAGAGGTTCTGCCTCCACTCTGCATAGCACTCACAGTACCAGTGTACAGGCCGGCCATGATATCTAGCAACCTCGAGGGGATCCCACGAACCCCCAGGATGTCCCACAGGGCAGCTCGATCAACTGAGTCGAAGGATTTACGAAAATCAACAAAGGCTGCAAAGAAACTCTGCCGATATTCGTGTTTGTGGTTCATGAGAACCCTCAGTGCCAAGATGCGGTCGATGGTATACTTCTTAGGCGTAAAACCAGACTGTTCTGGTCGCTGGTAGGTGAGCAAATGATCACATATCCTATTGAGGACAACCCTAGCAAAGACCTTACCCGGCACAGAGAGAAGTGTTATCCCCCAGTAGTTGCTGCAATCCAGGCGATCAACCTTCCCTTTCCAGATAGGGAGGACAAGTCCCGTTTTCCAGTCAGTTGGGATGATGCCAGTCTCCCAGATGGAAGCAAAGATTACTTTCAATGCCAGGAGGACAGCCTTACCACCAGCCTGGAGAAGTTCTCCATGGATACCACAGATGTCTGCAGACTTACCCCCGAAGTCCCCATAGCTGGATCACCACCTGTGCAATTTGGGTGGCTCACAGCTAATTGGAGGATCAGCCTCAAGGACCGTGGACCCAGAGACCTCCAACGTTCTAGCCGGAGGATCAGTTTTGAACAACTGCTCAAAGTAGCCAGCTCAGCGGGTCACAACTGCAGTGTCATCCATAAGGACTGTTCCATCAGCCGCCCTGACTGCGACTCTCCGAGGAACAGATTCAGATGTGTGTAATGCTTCGATTCCTCTGTAAGCAGGACGTGGGTCGCTAGACCACAGACGGTGTGTCACTTGCTCACAGATTCCTCTAACAAACGCCTCTTTATCTGCCCTCAGAGACCTCGCAGCCGTCCCTCTCAGATCCCGGTACAGACCAGAGTTGCCATACTTTTACCTTCCTCCACTCCTCCCAGGCAAGCTTTGTCAAATTCCACCTGACTCCAACTTGCCTGAGTGAGGCAGAGCAACTCCCTTTGTGGGAGACCCAAGAGTACTTATGGTGCCAAGGCATTGCCTATAAGGAAGCACTTCAGTGTCAGGCAGAAGCTACCCAAACTGCAGCACCCCATGACAACACCTGCAGAACCCAACAAGGCTTGCCTCCACAGGACTACAATTCCCAGCATTTCCTGGAGGTATCCATATGGTTACCATATCCAATGGCAGCTGTAAATAGCCCGAATAAGCAGCCCCTGCTTGTCCCTTTTACACTGTCCTATTCACTCTAAGGTTGGCACCTCCTGCCAAAACCAGGGAATAACCCACCTTTCATCTTGGGCATTCAGTATACTGGCCACCCAGCCTGGTAAGGAATCATACACCATCCCGATCAGGTCTCCAGCCCATGCCTGCCATCCATCACAAAGTGAATACAACATTACACAGTATATTAGATGTAACTGTCTAATACATGTTATAGCATAGATCAGCACTCTAATGCAGTTGCCAGTATGAACATCTATTGAGATGGCATTTCACATGAGGACAAAATATGTCCCTGAGTGTCAAGATTCTTGCTACACCTGCATTTTGTGACCCTGAGCAAGTCATTTCACATGTCTGTACTCAAACTGTAAAATACATATAAAGAATGCTATAGAAATCTACAAGAAGGAAAACAAGGGATGACCGGTGGGTATTTTAAGATTACTTTGCATTATAGGGCTGTATTTCTACAGAACCTGCAGTTATTTACCTCTTTACTACTTTATATTCAAAAATCAATTCAGTTCTAGTATTTATTATCAGCCAGAAAATTGACTATGTGCATAGCCAGTCAGACTCTGAGTGATCTGTTTCATAAATCAGGAGTAGTTTTCATGCAATAGGACGGGACTGTTGTGGCAACTACTCACTAATGAGCAAAGAAATAATAAAATGCCATTTTTATTCGAAAAAGAGAGGGATAAACACAGAGAGTGGCACAAAGTACAAAGTGAGCACAAAATAAAAGCCTGCTGTTCCTCTGGGCCTATCTCACAGATCTCGTGGCCTTAATTATCTAGTGGGATGGCCAGCTTCTCACTTCTCATCTCCCTCTTTATTCCTCTATCTTTCCCAGACACTGCACTATCTACCTTCTGCAATTAAAGTGTTTCTCTCCCTTCCATCACAACTGTGTTCTATAATGCTGTCTCCCACTATGTTGAACTTACTTAACTCCATCCTTTGGATAATTACTCTCCAAGTGCCAGTATCACATACAGTACCCAATCAGAAGCAGCCGTCCATTTTCCACAGGGACGCCAGTATATTTTGATGTTCATGGTGCATTTGTACCCCGATCCGTCTCTTCGTTAAAGGGCCACATCTCTATTGGAGATCCTCATTAGAAGTATGGCAAGGTACCAGACATTTCCTTCTGGGACCAATGCCCAATAGAATACAGAAGGGGTTTCCTTGTTGGCATAATTTTTCTCTCTGTCTCTAAAAGAGGGTTAGACAAAATTATTTACCTCTTGGTTGACTGGCTTCAAGCATGAGAACTGTCTGTGGTCATAAAAATACCTGGGCACCCTATGAAAAGAGTAAGGTCTACCCTGATGTCCAGCTGAAATTGCCTCATTCATTCTGGCCCCCTCCTCTTCTTCTTCTTCTTCTTTCGGCTGCTTCCGTTAGGAGTTGCCACAGCGGATCATCTACTTCCATATCTTTCTGTTCTGTGAATCTTGTTCTGTTACACCTGCATGTCCTCTCTCAACACATCCATAAACCTTCTCTTAGCCCCTCCTCTTTTTCTCTTGCCTGGCAGCTCTATCCTTAGCATCATTCTCCCAATATACTCAGCATTTCTCCTCTGCACATGTCCAAACCAATGCAATCTCGCCTCTCTGACTTTGTCTCCCAACCGCCCAACTTCAGCTGACCCTCTAATATACTCATTTCTAATCCTATCCATCTTCATCGCACTCAGTGCAAATCTTAGCATCTTTAACTCTCCCACCTCCAGCTATGTCCCCTGCTTTCTGGTCAGTGCCACCGTCTCCAACGCATATAACATAGCTGGTCTCACTACCATCCTGTAGACCTTCCCTTCCTCTTGCAGATACCCGTCTGTCACAAATTACTCCTGACACTGTTCTCCACATACTCCACCCTGCCTGCACTCTCTTTTTCACCTCTCTTCCACAATCCCCATTACTCTGTACTGTTAATCCCAAGTATTTAAACTCATCCACCTTCGCCAAATCTACTCCCTGCATCCTCACCATTCCACTGACCTCCCTCTCATTTAAACACATGTATTCTGTCTTGTTCCTACTGACCTTCATTCCTCTCCTCTAGAGCATATCTCCACCTCTTCAGGGTCTCCTCAACCTGCTTCCTACTATTGCTACAGATCACAATGTCATCAGCAAACATCATAGTCCACGGGACTCCTGTCTAATCTCGTCTGTCAACCTGTCCATCACCATTGCAAATAAGAAAGGGCTCAGAGCCGATCCCTGATGTAATTCCACCTCCACCTTGCATGCACCCGTCACTCCTACCGCAGACCTCACCACAGTCACAGTTCCCTTGTACATATCCTGTACAACTCTTACATACTTCTCTGCCACTCCTGACTTCCTCATACAATACCACAACTCCTCTCGAGGCACCCTGTAAATGCTTTCTCCAGGTCCACAAAGATGCAGTGCAACTTCTGGCCTTCTCTATACTTCTCCATCAACACCTTCAGAGCAAACATCGCATCTGTGGTGCTCTTTCTTGGCATGAAACCATAATGCTGCTCACTAATCATCACCTCACTTCTTAACCTAGCTGCTACTACTATTTCCCATAACTTCATGCTGTGGCACATCAAATTTATCCCCCTGTAGTTACTACAGTCCTGCACATCCCCCTTATTCTTAAATATCGGCACCAGTACACTTCTTCTCCACTCCTCAGGCATCCTCTCACTTTCCAAGGTTCCATTAAACAATCTGGTTAAAAACTCCACTGCCATCTCTCCTAAACACCTCCATGCTTCAACAGGTATGTCATCTGGACCAACGGCTTTTCCATTCTTTATCCTCTTCATAGCTGTCCTTCTTCCTTGCTAATCCGTTGCACTTCCTGATTCACTATCTCCACATCATCCAACCTCTTCTCTCTCTTGTTATCTTCATTAATAAGCCTCTCAAAGCTGCTCAACATGCTGTCCTTGCTTGTGAGTACATTCCCATCTTTATCCTTTATTTCTCCAACCTGCTGCATATCTTTCCCAGCTCGGTCCCTCTGTCTAGCCAATCGGTACAGGTTCTTTTCTCCTCCTTAGTGTCCAGCCTCTCATTCTGGCCCCCTAATTATCCCTAATTGGCCATTTCATTCACCACTTCACCACCTAATAGCTAATGTATATTGAGCATACTGGTGCAAAAATGGCTACCATCACATCTACTTGTCGCAACTAACTAGTGGTTAGTGCAATTAGAAAAATAGATAGAACTTTATTCATCCTCAGGGGGAAATTTGGCTTTTTACAGAAGCACTTTAAAAAGTAAATATATAAATAGTTAAATGAGTAAGCAAGTAAATAAATATTGTGGAAACCAGGGGTGCATACAGCTGCCCTAACCTGACACAAATAGAGGCACAAATGCAGCACTCAACACCCTTTATTTCAGAGCTGGGAAGCACATTTTCCTCACTCCCCTACAGCACCAAAGTATGCAAAGACAGTCCCTTTCTTTCTTTCTTTCTTTCTTTCTCTTTTCCCAGTCCTTCCGCCTCCACTCCTCTTCCGGCAAGCTTCATCTTTCTTCCGCTCAAATCCAGCCCCCAATATGGAGTGAGGTGACTCCTTTTAGGTAGGTCCAGGGAGTGCTCCAGGTGGCTCATCAACGTTACATGGAATCACCCCCAGGTGTGCTGGAAGTCCACTGTAGGGCTCTGCAGCTCCCCCTGACGACCACCACAGAACCCAACAGGGCTGTGCCAAACTTCAACTCCCAGTTTGCCCTGTTGGAATCTGTGGTGCCACAGCCGCCAAGGAGGGCTGCCCTCTAGCATTCTGGGGAAGGTAGTGTCTTGTGGATACTCTCTCCCCCAGTCATTCCATCCAGCTGGCATCTCAGCTGGGTAATGGCCATGGCCTCCCGTCTCAATACATATACAGTATACATATACTTTGTCTGAACACACACCAGAATGACTATAAAGCAAGGAAGTTAAAAAGAAATTAGTGTTTCTTGACATACTTCTTCACACATTAAAGGGGCACAATTTCCTGAGGAAAAAGAACCTGCTCTTCCCTTTATTACATAGTTACTCTGTGTTCCGAGACCAGTCCAACCTGTCTGATGCTGACCCCCAAGTACTTGTAGGAATGAACCACCTCTACATCTACTGCAGTGAAAGTGAATAACCATTTCCTTAGTTTTGCTGATGTTAAGACGCAGACAAATCTCTTTGCACCAAGAAACAAAGTTCTCCACCTGACTTCTATACTCTGTCTCATGCCTCTTATCAGTACACCCTATAAGTGCAGAATCATCTGAGAATTTCTGCAAGCGTCATTACCTGCAGTCGTATTTGTAGGCAGAGGTGTACAGAATGAAGAGAAAAGGAGACAGGCCTGTTCCTTGTGATGCTAAAGTGTTGCTTACATTTGTATCAGTCTGCCCAACAGATACTCAATTATCCAAGACACCACGGGTTCATCCATTTGCATATCTCTGAGTTTACCCCTTAACAGCGATGGCTGGATGGTACTGAATGTGCTGGATAAATCAAAAAGCATAATCCTCATAGTGCTGGCAGCTTTGTTAGTGTGAAAATAATTGGTGATTAAAGATTGGTGTTGAGGATGTAATTATCTATCTTCTCCACAAAACTTATTTTGTGAAGATAGATGATTGCATCTTCAACACCAATCTTTGTCTTCTAGGTAAATTGCAGTAGGTCCAGGTAGTCTACCACAAGAGGAATTATATAGTCCAAGACCAGTCTTTCAAAGGTCATCATGAGGTAAGACATAAGTGCCAATGGTCTGTTGTCATTTTGTGAAGAGGTGCCTGCCTTCTTTGGAACAGGAACAATACACAATGTTTTCTACAGCAGTATAACAGTTTGCCTTTGTAAGGAAGCAGGTGTTATGATACAGTATGTGCTGGACAAAACTAGCCATGTATCTACATCAGGGTTCTCAATCACGGTCCTGGAGGGCTGCATTGGCTGCAGATTTTTATTCCGGCTAGTTTCCTAATTAGAAAGCGGTTCGTGCTGATAATGAAACTTGGTATTGAACTGTTTGGCTTGTTAATGCTTGCATTCATCCAAGAGCAATTTTAATTGCACTGTAGAGTTTCCTTCTATGAGAACATTGTCCAAGTGTTTTGTGGACCAGAACAGATTTAAACTTAATGGTCCTTCTAGTTCCCCACTTATTCATTTCTAAACGTTTTTATCACAGATTCTTCATGGTAAGCACGTTAGCTGGAGAGCTGCTGGTTTATTGGTTATCTGCATCTCATTATTAATTAATATCTGATTAAGAAAACAGGCAACAATTGAAAAATGCAGCTGCTAAAATCTAAAATAGGCAATTAAGGGTTCTGAATGATAACAGACAAGAGAACTAAAATTAAGCCCAAAAATTGTATTGCTTTAGTAGTAAATTAAAGGGTTCTAATTAAAAAATTGGTTAAAGTGAAAACCTGCAGCTATAGCAGACCTTTAGGACTGTAGTTGAGGACCTCTGTAAAATTTGTATTCAATAAATGAAAGCACTAACAAGGCATAGAGTTAAACACCAACTATCATTATCAGCAAGGACTAAGTTCTAATTAGGACACTGGCTGGAATGAAAACCCGTAGCCACTGCGGCCCTCCGGGACCGTGATTGAGGACCACTGATCTACATTGTTCTGAGCCAACATCACTGCCCTCTGTAATATGTTACCCTCCTGAGCCAAACAGTTTTTAGTACTAATATTTAATATTACAGTTGCTGAGCACATTAAACTAAAGACGTAATAAATGAAAAAGCAAAAGAGAAACATCTAAAAAACATGGAAAGTAGAAAAAGAAATACTTCTACTGTAATTTTAAGGTGAATATTTAATGAATGCTCAAAATAAATATTTCAAACTGTTTTGGAATAACAAAGACAGGTAAGGAAAGCAGGTTTTGAAGTAAAGTTCTATTAAATAAGGGAGACAAACGTTACATGGTTAATCATGGTGCCGAGAAGTGTCAATGTGATACATGTGAAATAGCAAATTCAAGTAAGAATTTCACTGGTCTGTAAATGTCACAATGATGACCCTATAAACTGGTGACATACCAGTATGTAGTGCAGCCAGTGAGGATGAGCTCCATTGTGTTCTTATAAAAGTTGGTGAGTACAGAAGGAGGCACCGGGGCATTCTTCTTAAGTCTAAGAAGTAAAGGCCTTCAAGAATCATAAATAACCATTACTAACTAAATAAGTGTCAACACAAAAAGACAACTTCTTATAAAATGGTGAAAACAAAGCAGTTTTATTTACAAGTGACAGATAAATATGTGTCTTTTTACTATAACAGAATACTCATTAATATAGTTAAATAAATGACATAACAAGGACAGAGTTCTGAGGCAAAACATGAAGAGGTGCTGATGGATTGAGCTTGCCATTCAGGGTGGATGCAGTCACTAAGCTGTGTCGCCAGATGTGTGGAGGTCCGAACAGCCCAAAGGCTTTTAAAAGCTTCATAAAAAATACAGCACTCAGGAGGGTCTGACTAAATCACCTTTAAGTCTCTTAGCTCCCTTATTCGCATACAAATGAAAAGGGCTATTAGTTTCTGTTTATTTGTACAAAGTACAGTCCTGAGAATATTTTGCAATGAAATCAGGCATCCTTGCAGCCAGGCATTTTGTACTTTGTAAATCATCATAAAAAGGAGGTTATATTATGAAACATTGTCATTTTATAAACCTTCACAAAAAAATAAAAATGCTGCCATCGTATTTACTGAGAGCTCCAAAAGCACAATTGCAGAGGATTTTCAAGTAGAAGTGGTAAAAATAATCCTGACCAAGTGGGGAGATAGAGAGGCAGATAAGGTGCTATACAATATATAGACATCAAAAGTATTTTTAGATAGATAGGTGTAAGTGCTGCACTACACAGGGCTCCAACACAGTCCAAGCACCCTCTGGAAGTGTCCACAGACCCCAGAACAGTGAAGCTTCCAAGCTCCAAACCTGTGACCATACAGCAAGTCTGGGTGGCTGCCCTCTAGAGTCCTAGGTAAGGTAATACCCAGAACACAGTCTCTCCTCCAGACCTTCTGATACAGGGGTGTCACGGCCGGGCAAGGGTTCCGAATATATATATATATACGAACGATAGATAGATAGATAGATTATGCTTTATTTGAATTTAAAATGAAAAGTTTACAGAATCTCAAAACAAAAAGAAAACAACTATAATAGAAACAAACAACAACCCAAACCAACCAAACATACATAAAAATTCCTGGCTTGGATAACAGAGAGATCCTGCTACCAATAACATGCTTGTAGGTGGCAGTAAGATGAGGTCAGAGCTGCTCAGATTGCACAGCACGTTTATATTTAAAGTCATTTGATTAAAGATTTGGCAACACTAAAACATTCTAAGATTTCTTAGTGCTTAAAATTGTGGATAAGTGACACTATTGCAAGCTTTAGAAGACCATTCAATGGCGGCTATTAGTAATTAAATTAAAATGGAATGGAAATTAACCTTGCACATGTAAAAGGATGAATGGATTGTGAAAAAAAAAATCATTTTAAACATCTTTTTATTCTGTTTTATATTTTGACTTGGAAACAAATTTTCAGAACAAAACGTATGTGTTTTTGATGTAAATCCGAGATGACTTAAACAGTGAAGAAACACAGAGTACCATGGGTTTTATTAGAATATGTCACTGGCATTCTTTGTGTAGAGAAAATTAATCTCCTGATATCTGATCTGTGAGCCTGTGATGATATAAAACAAAAACAAGCCAGCGTTGAGTATAAAAATATGCTAAAAGAAAAAAAAATTACTACCAAATATGAATCTCAAATTCAATAAGAACATAAAATTCCAAAAAGGTTTCTTTAAATCTTTAGGCGCCTTCCTTTATGTGTCACAATGTATATATTGATGTTGTTCAAGCATTGATTTTAATTTAACTTGAATTAAAATCCTTACAGTATTTTCTTTTAATACTACTTGTGCAAAAACCATGTTACTTGAATTGAAAAGTTTAACAAGTAAAGCACCTACCTGAATAATCTGGAATTTTCATGTTGTTATAGAGAGAGAGAGAGGTTAGGAGCAAGCACTGATACAGCGCATTGCCGCACCCACCACACGACAAACCAACTCAGGATCCAGATTAGGACCCAAGTGCAGCATTGCAGTGGATGACACCTCAGCACCACACTAGTTCAGATGGAATGGAACAGTGTGATGTTTTTTAGCAGCTGAATAAAATTAGAAGAAAGGAAAATATAACAATCCATCTTATTTAAATGTCCGTTTGTCTGTGTGTCAGTTTAGTTGCTGCGTCTGTCATTCCAACAGATGGTGTTTCACAAAATTGACTGTTTTATGAATACCATACCAAATGGCACAAAACAGAGATATATGCATTACATTTGTCATTCCAACAACTGGCACATAACAACCATTTGTAGTTATGCATTTTATGGCTACAAATGTTTATGATGCACCACCTGTTGGAATGACAATGCAATGCACTTTACTGTATTACTATATGCATTACAAAATACCCTACAAAAGATGGTGCACTGCAAATATTAACGCTGAGGTCTACGTTGACTACTTAGACAGGTACCACATCTGGTTCAGCGTTTAAAATAGCTAAGTTATTATGTTATATAAAACAAAATGATGGTGTATCTCTCTTGCTAATTAACAGGTTTAAAACTTGACTTTATCTTTGCTATTTATCATTTAAAAGAAACATTTTCCTAAACCATTTCATGACTCAATTCCAGATAAATACATTCAGAAAAAGAAGGCCTGGATGAATATATATCTTTAGAAAAAAGATGATAAATATGTATTTTAAAATATTTCTTCTTGACAATTGGAAATTATATTTTGCTTCACACTTAACACCATTTTAGCGTAAATGTTTCTCAGTCCACAGTAAAAGTGCAGATTTAAAACTCTTGCAACTCTCATCAGATAAGTGTGAAATAGCTGGCAGGGTGACTTCTGTAAGCAGCAGAAAGAACAGCTTATTTTGTGCTGAGAAAAGCAGAAAAGCTTGAAAGTATGAAATCACATTTAAAATGTGTCCTTTTTAAACTAATAACTTTTCAGTTCAAGCTTTTACGCCTGCCTTTCTATGTTGCATTTGGTTTGCTGTTTGCTGCTGGAATATTAATCTTTGATAATCAACAAAATTACAACAATTACCTTTTGTGCAACACACCAACATTTTCCTCCCTCTACTGATTCCAGTTCAATTAAAATACATATATTGGTTTCTTAAGCCGATGTCGTATGAAGTAACTTCAAATCAGAGGAGTCGCTGATCTCGTTGCCAGATCATGTCATTTACACAACTGAAAATTACAGGACATGTCACATTTAGTGACTGAGTGCCAACCTTCCAGGAAAGTCGTGCTTGCCCCTTTTTTTCTAACAGCCAATAGTGTCCTGCCCAATGGTACTGGTGCTGTATAAAGGGTTAACAGGTACGATGAGTTCACTTCAGTCTCTGCCCTTTGTTTTCTTTTTTCATTCTGTTGTGGTAGGTAAAATGTGAAACATCAGACAGACAAGCTCCTGTGCTGTTTCTGAGGTCCAAAGCACCAGCCCTCCTCATTCCTCACCACTGCACTATATGTAGTGCACTTCCAGATGAGCATTCATTGGTTGTCAGCTGTGATGCTCTCAAGCCCACCCCATATGACTAAACTCAAAATCAGTCCTGTTTGATTGTGTAGGAGGGAGTCGTGGACTAATTGGAGTGAGTTTCTGTGCATGTCACATTACATGACTGAATTAACAGGAGCCTACCATCTACTGCTTCTGACTCAGTAAGATTACGTAAGTGAAGGCTACAAGTGAAAATCACTGCAAAAGTCATCTAACGCGACATGGCCTTCATGGTAAGTCGCAACCCATCTGAGCTAGAGTTTTCTCCTTGATTTCTGTGTCCAGCATACTTACTTAATTTTTCTTCCACTGTAGTTCTGTTTCTGTGTTTTGTGAGACTTCTTCATGTAGTTGTGTTGGTTTTTGTAATTCTTAATATGGGCACTTATGGAACTATATATGCTGAATGTTTTACATACATTCACACTGGATAATTGGAATGCACAGAAATTAGATTGTATAATATGATGAAGCACTTATTTTGATTATGCACTTGTTTTACTATGTGATTCTGTACCTTATAAGACACTATTATCTTTAAATTATGTAATCTCACCAATATAATTTTAAGCACTGTTAAGTATTGAATGGCATTGAACTGTAATATAGTTAAAATACTGGAATGCTCCGATAAGCAGTGAGTCTTATACCCCACCAATTAACTGACACCCTGAAAACGATGCCAAAGACGGGGTGGAAAATTAATAAGAAGTAATAAGATGGGCATGGTGTGAATACCAGAAGACAAAGATGGCAGAAATGCCAAGAGGTGTGAAAATTATTAGTATAATAAATGAGGGACTTGGATGGACAAAAAACAATGAAAAGAAGGTTTGACCAAAAGGAACCCAGACAACATGCCATTAGGTAATATCCTTTAGCATATTAGGAGTGTGTCACCATCTTATCTATCTTACTGTAAGAAACGTATGAAAAGGTTCTCTCTAAAGGCAGAATACAGCTTTTATTTTCTTTAATAAAAGACTAAACTGAGGCCAGCATTGGATATTATTGGTTTAGGATTTTATTCTATGGCACACTACAACATTATAAAATATGAATATACTCTATGGCAAATTCTAAAAGATTATATAAGCAATATAATTGAATTGTCAAGTAGTATGCTGGTGCAATGGTTAGCACTGCTGCATCACTGATCCAGTAACCTGAGCTCAAATTCCATGCCCAGTCACTTTTTTTATAATTTCCGGAATTTTATAATGTCGGTTGTATAAGTCGAATGAGGAAAACTCATGCTATTGGTCCAAAAGAGATTATGATATTCTAACACCCACCTGAGAGAGTAACCATGGAGCACACTGCCTTCTTTTTCTATGTGTTGTGCCGACTAATACCCGAAATATTCTGAAGCGACCTTTGCACTGTTTTGTGTTTTTTTGTATCTCACACCCTCATACACCTTTGTCGTAAGAGTATCCCTTATCTATGATTGGGAAATCAATCAGTAGAAAATATGAAGCTGGTTTTAAATTAAAAGCCGTTGAAGTGGCAAAAGAAATTGGTAGCTGCAACAAAATTATATCTGTCTGAGAAACTCGTGCGAGTTTGGAGGAAGTAGGACGATGTAAAAAAAATTAAATGTATTTTTGAATGGGTGTATAAGTTTGGGTCTGATTTCATGATTAATTTTTTGGGTTTCAAGACCCGACTTATACGTGAGTTTATACTGTAAGTGGCCACTCCTAAGCCTGGATTCTGACAGAATTTACTCCAGCACCACGTGAGCTTGATCTGAATTAAGTGGGTTGGAGGATGTTATTCTACATCATGTATCATACATACAGTACATCATGCTAACATTCAGAAATGTGTTACATTCACAAACATTTTAATTCTGTGTTACAAAGAATCTAAATTTATTGAATAATAGAAAACTTTATTCAAATAGATGTGAATTGCCATTTCAGAGATGAGGAGCAACAGCAGCTTAATGCTTCCGACAGAGGCAATGTGAACACAAAATTAAATTACTGGTGAGAAGGCTGAATTTTTCTGGGATTTTCCATGTTGCACTCCGAACCTAACAGAATGAGTGTACAGTTGCTATAACCACATTTTCATAGCACACATGCGTGACATAATTGTTGGAGGTATGAGAGCAGACAAGAAAAGACAAAAGGATGCCTGCACTTGTGGTTAGTGGGCTCTTAACCAACAAGTAGCAAGTAATTTTGAAGGGGCTTGCCAATGCTTGAATAATTCATTACAGACACAGTCCATATTCCAAAATTACAGGAGGCAAAATTAATTTGCAGTATATTGTTTTATGAATACAATTAAAATACTTGAAGTGTGACAGTTTTGACAAGCAGTAAGTATATTCTGATTAAAGTTGTAGACAGTAATCCAACAATCAATTTAGTTACTGTTACATGACAATAGAGTTTGTGATGTTGTCGAGTTTTAGCCAGAGAAATAATACTAAGCTAAAATGCATTAAATGCAGCACAGTGACTGGTAAGCCAATAAAACATCAATAGGAGTCCAGCAGTTGTAGCTTATGCACCTAATGAAAATAAACTCAACAAATGGTAAAGCATAATGCCTTTTTCTGGTGCTCATAACAGGCTATGGCTGCATCTCTCAGCAGAATCATTTCACAACCTGTTTTATGCCACTCCAGCAGGCTTTATTAATAATACAAAAAAGATTTTGACAACAGACTCAGCAGCAAAGAGGTGCTCAGTATGGACATAAATGTATGAATAAGCTAATGTCAGTTATGCCACATGACCGCACTCCATTCATCACACTTAGGAGGCACTAAGTTGCCCCCTCAGATCAAATTGTTCTTTGCCAGTCATAATTGAACTGATCCCCTGTCAGCCCCTCATGGCCCCCTCTCTCTTTCTTATTTTAAAGGTTTATGTCATCATTTGCTGATGGAATGATCCTTTTCTCAAGCAGCCGAACTAGGATGGTTAGAATTTGGACTGAAACTGCCCCGTTCCTATGTCTATTTTTGAATATACTACATGATGTTTCTCTCTTTACGTTACAGTACTTTTAATTTTTTACAGTATAGTTGTTATTGTTGTGCAGCACTGCTCCTGTTTGTGTAAGCACACTTTTGAAGAGTAAATTGAATTGTTTCTAGCTAAACAGATGTTGTGGTTCTGGGACTCTCAACTGATGTATTGGGCAAACTGTCATTTAGCTGTCCATACCTACCCTTGCTGGTATTTGTGGTTGCTCTGCCCTTGCCAGTATAGGTTTCTGTCTCTGCCTGTCTCTTTCTGTATAATGGGACTTCCCTTCACATGTGGGCAGCATGTCTAATGCATGAAAGAAAAATAAAAGGAAATCAAATTTTCATAGCTGTGTGACATTAAGGCAAATTATATAATTGCACATTCGTCTGAGGAGTGTTGTATTTCTTGTTGAGTATAAATAGCA
>NW_024383570.1:0-23708 GCF_016835505.1 Polypterus senegalus
TGGAGCAGTGTGCGAAAGTCCAGTACTGGCCCTGCAGGACACCATATTTCAGTTCTGCTATAGTGATGGAGTACTGTCAGCACACTTGTACAAATTGGATTCAATTTGATAAATAAGAACTAAACCAGCGAGCACAGTGCCTGTAAGCCCAACATCATTTCTAGTCTGCATAGTAAAATAGAATGGTTAGTGGTGTCAAATGCTGCACTTAATTCTAACATCATAATTACAATGGAGTTTCCTTCATCAGAGGATATTAGAATGTCATTTACAACCTGCGTTAGTGCCATTTCTGTACTATGACCAATGTAGAAACAGACTGGAATTTCTCAAATAAATTGTAATGTGTAGGTGTGACTGAAGCTGATTGGTGACTACTTTTTCTAGTATTTTAAAGAGAAAGGGTAAATTTGAAATGGATTTATAATTATTAAGTATATGTGGGTCTAGGTCTGACTTTTTAAGTAATGGTTTAATGACTGACACTTTTATGCATCAGGTACTGTGCCATGCAATAATGAACTATTGATAATGTTAAGAATAGGCACTGCAAGAACATCCATTGCACTTTTCACTTCGTTTTGTTGGCACTGGATCTAGGAACAGTACTTCCTGCTCAGTTACAGGATTAAAATTACTAAAGTGCTGAATGCAATGTGAGACAGAGTCTGCTAAGCTAGTATGCGGTTTGTACTATGATGCTGAGATCTTATATTTAAAATTTTCTCATTGAAGAAGTTCATAGAGTCTGTACTGCATAATATCTGTTGGTATTTTGCACTGTAGATCTGAAATTCCATTTGTTCTAAACAGTACCTGAGAGTTTTAATAATCACTATCTATTACTTTTAGGCGGCATAGTGGTACAGTGCTGGCCTGCTGCCTCACAGATAAGGAGACCTGGGTTCAGCTTTCAAGGTCCACCTGCGTGGAGTTTGCATGTTCTCCCTGTGTCTGTGTGGATTTCCTCCGGGTGTCCCTAGTGTGTGTTTGGTGTGTGTGTGCGCCCTGCAGTGGGCTGACATCCTGTGCTGGCTGGGATTGGCTCCAGCAGACCCCCGTGATCCTGTGTTAGGATATAGTGGGTTGGACAATGACTGACTGACTGACAATCTATTATTGTAGAATAGTATTCTGAGCGAGCTTTAAAGAGACTTTTATATTTTAGCACTCTTTGTCCATGCAATTTGAAAGACATGTATCTTTGTTGTTCTCCATCTGCGCTCAGTTTTCGACACTCTAATTTAAGAGCTCAGTGTTTTCATTAAACCAGTGAGATTTTCTATATGCTTTGATCACTTTTGTTTTAAGGGGAGCCACTGCGTCCAGAGAATCTCTCAAGGTCACGATATAACGTGATGTTAGCTGATCTGAATTGCTTTCACGTTTCATTTGATGTTAACTGATCTAAATGGTTTTCTACAATTACACTCGACTTACTAAAAGTATCTATAAATTTTGAAGCAGAATTTCAATCTAGATGTTTGTTTTAATCTGTGAGTGTGTTGGCAAGGGCAGGACTAAATTAAATATCTGTGTAGAGTTTTCATATTCTCCATGATAGACAGGTTATTCTTTCCAGAAAGAAATCTGGTTGCAAGTTGAATAGAAAAGAATGCTCCATCATTAAGTTTTATTATTGACTAGCAGAATACCCGCGCTTTGCAGCGGAGAACTAGTGTTTTAAAGAAGTAATGAAAAGAAAAAGGAACATTTTGAAAATAATGTAACATGATTGTCAATGTAATGAATGTAATTTTTGTCACTATTATCTATATATCTATTATCTGTCTATCTATATCTATCTATACTAATAAAGAGCAAAGCCCTCACTCACTCACTCACTCACTCACTGACTCACTGACTCACTCACTGACTCATCACTAATTCTCCAACTTCCGTGTGGTGGAAGGCTGAAATTTGGCAGGTTAATTCCTTACAGCTTCCTACAAAAGTTGGGCAGGTTTTATATCGAAATTCTACGCGTAATGGTCATAACTGGAAGCAGTTTTTCCATTTACTGTAATGGAGATGAGCTTCAACGCCGTGGGGGGATTGTGTGACATCATCACGCCTCCCGTAATCCACGCGCGCATAGAAAATCAGGAAGACCTCAAAAAAGCGCTGAAGAAAACATATAATTGGAAGGCAGCGAAACAATAAGAAGCGGCAGTGACATATACAACCATATTGATGAGTTCTGCTACTTCGGAAACAAGCACGATGTAAACCTACCTTTAAATTAAGTTTATAGACAGGCTGGCGCTGGCGTTTGTAATTTAGTGCCTGCCCATATAAGGAGCCTCGTCAGCGACAATCCAATAGCAAACTCCACTAAATATTCTGGGTTAAGGACTGTGCTTATGCAGAGGAAGATGAGATGGTCAGCGTGGTGTTTGGCACAAAATCAGAAACTGCGAGAAAGTTTTAAGTGCCAGGACTAAGGTAATTAAATAAAGCTATGGACATAGCACGAGATGGCACCGAGCTGGGAACCTTCGATGCAAGATACACGAGTGGCTCCGTGAACTGGACGCGAGTGCACAGATAAAAAGCAACAGTTCAGAGCTGACAAACGAAATACACATGAAAGGCAGCAAAAATAGAAGTGTCATAAGCATAAATTCATAAATGCAGCTACTGTGGAAACAAAGCACAGGTGAAAAGTCAATGTCCCACTAAAGGAAGACAGTGTAAAAAAAACATGCATGCAGTGTGTCAGGTCTCAGATAAAGAAGAAGACAGCTGTTTATTGATGCAGTAAGAAGCGAATCGATGAATGAAACCTGTCATCTTTACAGCGATTGACAAACACGGAATGTACTGTACAACACATCCTACAAATCAGAACCTGATTGAAAGAAATAATGATAATCAAATCCTTGATGACAGCAACACTCAGTAACACTCACAAAACAAATACTGTATATTGACAGTCATATTACGTTATTTTAAAATGTTCCCTTTTCTTTTTCTACCTTTCGGGTATATATATATGTATATATATATATCCGCTCTACATACTCGAATAATGGATACTTTATTATGCCATCAATGATTGTTTGGTAAAGCCATACTCAGTGTATTCATTAGATGAGCGGTAAAAAGTAAGGCGAGGGAGGATGACTTATTGAGCATGCGAGGCTGTAGTGCGTCAACTCTATCTAATTGCGCGATCACATTTGAAAAAATATATCTTTTCAAGTTCTATTTGAGTCCATATGTGTCAAACTCAAGGGCCATGAGCCACATCCAACCGGCGTGATGTAATTATATCCGCCGAGATCATTTTATATACTGTATTATTATTTTAAAGCCGGGTATATAGCGCTGGTAACACAATAAATTACAGATCCCATAATGCAAGCGCTTCAGCTGCCCTTGCCAATTACCACGTTAATCAAGTCTACCTTTTGATGCTGCAAGTTATTGCGAAGCTAGAGTTATTAGCCACTGAGTTTCCAGCGCTTGGTGACTTTGAAGAACAAAAAAAGTCCGTCTACATGTGGCTCGAACCTTGTGCATGTTTGTAGCATATCTGTGTGAAAGCTCTTCTCAGTGATAAAGACTAACAAAACAGCACAGAGGAGTCAGCTCACTGATGAGCACCTGCAATCCATCCTGAGAATCTCCACAACACAGAACCTCACACCAAACAGAAGCGAACTTGTGCCAAAAAAGATGCCAGGCGTCCAGCTCTAAAATGACATATGAGCAAGACAACTGAATGATTTGATTTGTATTGCACGTAAGAGCGGGGGTCAACCGTTTTAACAAACAGCGTATTGCACTGATCTAGAAATAGCTGTGTGTGTATATATAGATATGTATGTATATGTATATATATTATATATGTGTGTTGTATGTATTATATATATATATGTATTTCTGTGTATATATGTGTGTGTATGTATGTAGATATATATATGTATTGTGTATATATGTATATAGTATAGATATGTATATATATATATGTTTATGTGTGTGTTAAATATATATATATATTTACATTTACATTATATATTTTCATTGCTTCTTTAACACACTACTTCTCCGCTCATGACAGGTATTTTATATACTATATAAAAGAAAAAAGGCAACTTTCCTTTCTTTCACCTTTCCTTTTATCCCAAACCAAAGCCTTTTCTCTCTTAACACTGCAGGACCAAACTAATTTTCTTTAAATGCCGGTAAGGCACATTACAGAGCACAAATTTGAATGTTCACATAGAAATGTAATTTCAATGCCTGTACTTCTTAAAAGCGTTAATGTTTACTGTTTAATAACTTATAGACTATAATTTATTATTTTCCCTTGCACTCAGTGACCAAACCTATACACACACATATAGACACATACAAACATACACACAAGTATATGTATGTGTATATATTCACCACACACACACACACACACACACACACACACACACACACACATACATACATACATACACATACATACATCACACATGTATATAATTTGTGTGTGTGTAATAATATTGTGTGAATATGAGATAGGTATGTATGTGCGAAGTGTGTGTATATGTAGATATGTATATAGATATGTAGATATGAAGATATATATATATATATGTGTATATATATATATGTATATATATATGTATATATATATATATATATATATATATATATGTATGTATTATATATGTATGTATGTGTGTGTGTGTGTGTGTGTGTGTGTGTGTGTGTGTGTGTGTGTGTGTGTGTGTGTATATATATATGACAGCAGCAATCAAGCTGTGAGAAAACAGTAAGGAGGCGTGTCAGGCGTGTGGTACATTTTCTGATGCAGCTACCGAAAACAACTCTGCGCTGCGTAAATACACAAAACAATTACTTTGACAATCATGTTACATTATTTTAAAATGTTTCCTTTTCTTTCTTCCTTCTTTAACACTTCTTCTCCAGCTCCAGCGGTATATATATAATAGATAGATGAATATATATATAGATAGATATGAGAACAACACTCATATCAATGACAAAACAATTATATTAACAACCATGTTCGTTAGTTTTAAAATTTTTCCTTTTCTTTTCTGCCTTCTTTAACACACTACTTCTCCGCTCAGGCTTGTATCTCTATATATATATAGATAGATAGAGATATATATAGATAGAGAATATATATATAGATAGATAGATAGATAGATAGATAGATAGATGATAGATAGATAGATAGATAGATAGATAATGATAGATAGATAGATAGATAGATAGATAGATAGATAGATAGATAGATAGATAGATAGATAGATAGATAGATAGATAGATAGATATGAGAACAACACTCATATCAATGACAAAACAATTACATTAACAATCATGTTACGTTATTTTTGAAATTTTCCTTTTCTTTTTATGTACCTTCTTTAAAACACTACTTCTCCATTTCGAAGCCTTGGTATTCTCTAGTATATATATATATATATATATATATATATATATATATATCTATATATATATATATATATATATATATATATATATATATATATATATATATTGTAAAAGCTATATAGCACCGACCCAGGCACAGACCACACAGAGGCATGTGTACAAAAACACACAGGCTTTTATTTTTCTTCAGCTGTGTGACATGTCTCCCGTGCCAACAGCCCAAACACAGTCCCAAAGCACAAAACAAACCAAACCACAATACTCCACCTCGCTCACCACTCCTCCCAGACAAGCTTCGTCTCCTTCCTCCCAACTCTGGCTCTCGAGTGGCGGTGGCTGGGCCCTTTGTCAGCCCACCTGGAGCGTTCCAGGTGATTAACCACCTGGTCCTAATTGCACTTCCGGGTGGGGCTGCAGGCTCGTCCAGCCAGGCTGTGGGAAGCAGGCAGCGCCCCCTGCCATATATATATATATATATATATATATATATATATATATATATATATACTGCTCAAAAAATTAAAGGAACACTTTTTAATCAGAGTATAGCATAAAGTCAATGAAACTTATGGGATATTAATCTGGTCAGTTAAGTAGCAGAGGGGGTTGTTAATCAGTTTCAGCTGCTGTGGTGTTAATGAAATTAACAACAGATGCACTAGAGGGCAACAATGAGATGACCCCAAAACAGGAATGGTTTAACAGGTGGAGGCCACTGACATTTTCCCTCCTCATCTTTTCTGACTGTTTCTTCACTAGTTTTGCATTTGGCTACAGTCAGTGTCACTACTGGTAGCATGAGGCGATACCTGGACCCTACAGAGGTTGCACAGGTAGTCCAACTTCTCCAGGATGGCACATCAATACGTGTCATTGCCAGAAGGTTTGCTGTGTCTCCTGCACAGTCTCAAGGGCATGGAGGAGATTCTAGGAGACAAGCAGTTACTCTAGGAGAGCTGGAGAGGGCCATAGAAGGTCCATAACCCATCAGCAGGACCAGTATCTGCTCCTTTGGGCAGGAGGAACAGGATGAGCACTGCCAGAGCCCTACAAAATGACCTCCAGCAGGCCACTGGTGTGAATGTCTCTGACCAAACAACCAGAAAGACTTCATGAGGGTGACCCAAGGGCCCCATGTCCTCTAATGGGCCCTGAGCTCACTGCCAGCAGCATGCAGCTCGATTGGCATTGCCATAGAATACCAGAATTGGCAGATGCACCACTGGTGCCTGTGCTTTACAGATGAGAGCAGGTTCACCCTGAGCACGTGACAGAAGTGAAAGGGTCTGGAGAAGCCATGGAGAACATTATGCTGCCTGTAACATCATTCAGCATGAGCAGTTTGGTGGTGGGTTAATGATTGTCTGGGGAGGCATATCCATGGAGGGTCACACAGACCGCTACAGGCTTGACAAAGGCACCTTGGCTGCCATTAGGTATCAGGATGAAATCCTTGGACCCATTGTCAGACCCTATGCTGGTACAGTGGCTCCTGGTGCCGACAATTCCTGGCCTCATGTGGTGAGAGTATGCAGGCAGTTCCTGGAGGATGAAGGAATTGATACCATTGACTGGCCACCACACTTTCCTGACCTAAATCAATAGAACACCTCTGGGACATTATGTTTTGGTCCATCCAATGCCACCAGGTTGCACCTCAGACTGTCCAGGAGCTCAGTGATGCCCTGGTCCAGATCTGGGAGGAGATCCCCACAACACCATCTGTCATCTCATTAGAAGCATGCACCGATGTTGTCAGGCATGTATACAAGAACACAGGGGCCATACAAAGTGCTGCGTACAATTTTGAGTTGCTGCAATTAAATTTTGGCAAAATGGACTAGCCTGCCACATAATTTTTCACTCTGATTTTGGGGCGTCTTTGAATTCAGGGCTCTGTAGGTTGATCATTTTCATTTCCATCAAACGATGTGGCATCCTTTCGTTCCTAACACATTACCCAGTCTATATCAGTATAGATATCCAGGAGGATTTCTTTTTCCCATTGAGATCTGATGTGTTTTCAAAGTGTTCCTTTAATTTTTTTGACATGGAGCTTGATTGGCATTTGCCATAGAATACCAGATTTGGCAGGTACCACTGGCTCCTGTGCTTTTCACAGATGAGAGCAGGTTCACCCTGAGTACATGTGACAGGCGTGAAAGGGTCTGGAGAAACCATGGAGAACATTGGGCTGCTTGTAACTTGTTCAGCATGACCATTTTGGTGGTGGTTCAGTGATGAATGAAATCATGGACCCATTGTCAGACCCTATGCTGGTGCAGTGGGTTCTGGATTCCTCTAGTATGTGACAATGCCCGGCCTCATGTGGCGAGTATGCAGGCTGTTCCTGGAGGATGAAGGAATTGATACTATTGACTTGCTCCCCATGCTCACCTGACCTAAATCCAATAGAACACCTCTTACGCCAGCTTGCATCTCAGACTGTCCAGGAGCTAGTGATGGCCTGGTCAGATCTAGGAGGAGATTCCCCAGGACACCATCTGTCATCTCATTAGAGCATGCCCCAAAGTTGTCAGGCATGCATAAAAGCATCTGAGGTGCCATACAAACTACTGAGTACAATTTTGAGTTGCAGAGATAAAATTTAACAAATGGACATCAAACTGTGGACAAATAAAGAGTCTCTAACACACAAGCAGTGTTGGTAGTCTTGTATAGAGCTGAAAGCTGGACATTTAGCCAAGCAATTAAGAGACTGGATGTGTTTAAACCAAGATGCTTGAGTTTCATTATGAATAAGATGGCCAAGAACAATTAGTAGTGAGATTGGTGAGATTGGAGAGAAAAGAGCAAACAAATGAAGATGAGTGAAAAGAGGCAGTTAGAATGATAAGATGCTGCATAGACAAGTCAAGAAGAGCAAGAAGACTGCAAAGATGGTTTCCATAGGAAGGAGAAGAGCAGGAGGACAAGAAGAAGTGAAGAAACCTGGAGGAAGTGGCACAGGATAACAAAATGGAGGAAGGTTTAAAACCCGGTGGGGACACAGCATCAAAGATGACAAAAGGGTGGCTAACTAACTAACTATGCACACTAAGGACTTTCATTTCTCAGATTACATCTTGTGTGTTTGTTTCTCTGACCAGTTCATCTATTATGTCTGTTTGTTAGTCAATCATAAAAAGACTCAACTGATTTTCTTTAAAATTATTGTTAATACAACTTAAAATACAGGTTACTGATGTTTCAAAAATTTCATTTGGAGTGGGTTTTTAATGAGTCAACCCAAAACTGTGTTATTCAAATATGGCTATTTGATTAAAAAGTTTTGATGAATAATAAAGCAGAACCATTAAAATGCAGACGCGCAAGTTTTCAAATATTTTATCTGATAGGCATCAATAGAGAACAAAATCCAAAACCATGGTTTTGCTGAATCGGTAATTCAATTATGCAGAAACCATCCAGTTTTTAAATTTGGGATTGAACATCTCTGAAATTAAAGTAAGCCGGGAAAATGCAAGAGCAAAATCAGCAAGGCACACTCCAACTATGAACCCAAATCATACACAAAAGTATGAATTTGTGAGGCAATGAGGCAGAGAAATTGACAAAAATGTAGTGTAGATGACAGACCGAACACTAGCATTTCAGCCAGCTGAACAAGGGTCACCATTTTAAAAACACATAAATATTTGCTTTCATACCGAACCCATTGTATAAGTATACCCAGGCACGTTGGGCACTCTGGTTAAATCTGTGAAACGAAATGAATAAATAGAAAGAATAATATTTCATAAACAGATTATGCTAGAGCAAAAAGCTTATACACACCCCAAACGGACATACTGCTTACTGTTTAAAGCTCCCTGCTGCCTACAGCTCCCCCAGACAACCCCGGGATAGAGAGCTCCAATTGGATGGTGGATCACGAGACAGCAAGACAACCACAACTCCACCATCCTCGGTATATATAACACTCCTGAATGTCCTTTTCTTATCATCACTCATAGTGGTTTTTTTTCATGGTACAGTATTCCAGTCTTTTTCCAAATGCAAAACATATACATAACAAGTTAGTTCAAGACTAGCAGTATAGGTGTATCCTTTGGTGGACTTTTGCCCACCAGAGTTTTTTCCTGCATTGCATTAATGCTGACAGCATGTCTTCTGCCAACATAGAATCTTAAACGGGAAAAAGCTGGTTCTGAAAATGGATGGGTGAATAGTAAAAGTTGACAAGTCCCGGTTTTGTATCTTTGACTTTGTTCTTTTGGCATTTCACTGATAGATAATAAGGCTAGCTAAATGTCAAGAAAGGCACTGCGAAGACACCTTTGCATGATGAAATATCCACTATATTTAAAAGCTAAAAAGGTGGAAGCTAAAGAAACCTGTAGCACATCATTAAATGTAGAAACATATTTTTTCTGTCAGTTATCTGATGTATTCAGGATGGGGAAGGGAAGGCTAACACTGTCAAGTTCTTCAGGAACTGTCCATTCCCCAAACAGACAGAAGGGATTTGAGTAAGGACTTTTGATGTGACAGTGATGATATAACCACAGGACACAGCAGATAGCCTTCAGCTGGTTTTTTAATACAACAGAAAGTCTCTTTCTCCTTCAAATGTTTGTTTTTACAAGCAGGCTGATAAAAGTATGAACCAGTACCTGTTGGCAAGTAACTGATGGCCTGTCTAAGGACAAATGAAATGGAGTTCCCGACAAAGAAAGTTGCTGTCTATCAAAGCGTGCTAATTTTTACATTCATTAATTAGATGAATAGGGAAAAACTTCTCTTGAGCTGACATTATCAGGAGTAGTTCAGCGTCATTCAGCAACCTGATAAGAAACTTACCAATGCAAGAATAGGGTTCCCTGTTCCTTAGAAAACACCTGCTGTGCTTATTAACTTCAGAATGGATCCTGTTGGTGCTTTCAGTTTTACCTTTGGAGTCTCAGGCATCAGGGTCTTGTAAAACATTTCAGTTTTTTTGATTGTGACAACTGTTGGCTCCTTGCAAAACACTGGGTCTGAGTCTCCACCTGGTGACAGTATTAAGAAGCTGGCATATTTTTCCCCCAATGTTGTACACTCAGGTTTTTCCTTCCTATCTTGAAGTTTGGGATGAGGTTTTCCTGGGCACTTTTTATGGTGTGACCTGACACCTCTGGTATTTCTTCCACGTTGTGTCTAATGCTCCTGAGGTCAGAGGACCGAAAATTAGAATAAAAAGATTTTAGTAGCTGAATGGAAAGCACAAAACCCAACAATGGTCCAACTTTTTTTTGCTATTTGGTTGTTTTGTATCATTCAATAGCTAAGAAGGAGGCTTGGACCTTTAGTGTGAACTGGGTCTGGTCTAACCTGGGGTTTCAAAGAGACAAACAAAAATGTCAGGGAAATTTCACCTAAATAAACAGCTGCTTTAGAAACCACTCCATAGTGGTGACATTGACCCTCAAGTATTTGGCCCTAAAAAGACAGGAAAACACTTACCCTTGACTCAATGTTTGTTCCTTCGTTTTATTCTCTGCTGGTGAAGAAGTGTTTCACATTTTCTGAGTTGAATTTGCTCTTTTTCTCTCGTGTCCAAAAATTCTATTTCAAGACGTTTTAAAACCCCCCTTAGTCATTTCTTTTCGTAGGGAAAAGGTTTAATGTCCAGAAATAAGATTTCAAGATTTTGATGACTCTCGATGTTTAGACCTCCTGAGTCTGAAATACCATTTTTTGTAATTATATCTTTTGTCTGTCTGTATGTGTTGTGTGTGTGTGTATGTAAACCAAAAACTTGAGTACACTTTCAGTTAGGTCAACAAATTTTCATACAATATTGGTAAAATGTAGATTTCTATCAACTTTGTCCAATTTATTCAACTTTACTTTTATAAAAATTGTTCAATATATTTAGTTTGATTTGATTTGTTGTTGTGGTTCTTTAATGTCATAATATAAAAATATAATTGTTGTCAAACGGGTTTATTCAAATTCATCCCCATATCTGAGTACACGTAAAAAATTAGGGGAACATCCAAATTTTAATTTTACACTTGTCAAAAGCATGTGTGTGGAACCTACAATGCCAGCATATCATAAAAATTGTCTGCTTGTAATTTAAATCTAGCACAGTGGTCTACTGATAATGCTTCTGACTCCCAGATCTCACATAAGGTTTCAATTCTATACATGTCTATTGAAAGGTTGCATGGGTTTGCTCTACTTCCAAGATGTTTATGGTATCTATCTAGCAACCCAAGTCTTCCATAAGGATGTATCCAGAGTTGGTTCTGCATGTATTAAAAATGGGCTGAGCCACCAACAACCCAAATTGAATGAAATGGGTTTGTGACTATCCTTTTTGCTATTTTATACAATCGGGCATCAGGTAGTATGAATTTTATGGGGATGGCGCAGACTTCAGAATACATGCTCCCAAAATGTATTTGTTGGACCTTTTTCTCTAGTGTCGTTTGTGACTGAACAGAGATATTAAGTTAGTAAAACCCCTTTTAATCACACCAGGCAAGGGTAGGGGGCAGAGAAGCACAGTCTAGGACCCCCTTCAGCCCCGAGGGTCTTGCCCCAAATCTTTATAGGGCAAAGCTTTCTTATGACTTAGTTGCACAAAATTTCAAACATTCATCTTTCAATTTTGTTGGATCAACATTTACAACATTTTAAGTTCATCAGTTGGTCACTTGTGGTTTTGTCTGTTAGGAAACAGGAATTTTTCATATTTATGACAAGATAGGGTATAGTGTTTTGCACACTGTTGTTAAACGTTTTTTTCCAAAGGAGAAAAATGAATCTCTGCAAATGCAGTTTTGCGTTGCCCTAGGCCCCAAGGGGGCGTAAACCCTGACCCAAAGTGTTGGGGATAAGGTTAGCCAAGTTCATTAAAAAGGCAGTAAGACTGGCTAATGCACAGTGATGACCATGAGCAGTATTATTGGGAATGTAGGTTGCAAATGTCCCAAACATTGCCCAGACACCACCTCTCTGCAAAAAAGCATATCTAGGGCCAACCTTTCTCCCGGGGTCATTAGAGGTCGATCAACTGCTCAGGGATTCCTAATAAGCATCTTTTTGAAGTTGAGGAATGTTGGTTATTAATACAAAATTGGACCCAATCAACATTTTATTGATGGTGATCTGGGTTATGGATCAAACCCAGCAGCTACCTGATCCTGGCTTTAATTTCTCGGACTCCTCTGGGGACCCCTATGGAATCAATATATCCTGGGCCGTGTAGGGAGAAACTGGGACAAGAATCTGGGAGAGACGGGTTCGGGAAATGAGTAGACTGGGAATAAGAGGGTGTCGGAGAGTGTGAAGAGGGAAGGACAGTAATCAGGCATAACCAGCTGAAAGGGGGCACAGTGCCAGACCAAAAGACAGATATCAAATAGTTTTGCCTAGGGCAAATCCACCAAATCAGACCTAAGGGATTTGGGAAAGCAAAAACTTTGAAAAAGTGGAATTAAAGAGGAGGAGTTAACAGGGAAAGGTCTGGGAGCAGAAGGGAAGAGGTAATTCTCCACCAAGCAGTTCCATTTGATTTAAAGCATGTGAATTGCTGGAAACTGACTGGGGGTAATCATAATTACGGGGATGGGGGAAAAAGGGAAGATAGATTAGCATTTGGAATTAGTGGGTTTTGGGGCTAGTAAACATATAGAAGACAAGGTAACCCGGTGGGTCAAAATGTTGGATAGTGGAAGGGACTGCAGCTAAATGAGGCGTGCGCGCGAAGCGTAGCAATGTAAACAGTTAACCTGTTTTGCTGAATAGATTCCCCCTGCAACCATCTATTTGATCCCATAGCCTGTTTCCACAGAGAAGTACTGGTTAAGTATTTAGATGCAAAATCGGAACCAGGGGTGTTTCATGGGGACACAGTGGTGAGAAACTGAGTAAAGTGGGGGGGAAAAGGCGGGTGTCCTTAATTTGGAAAAACCCCGGGGATCTAACCACTTGCATGCAGCTGACATAAGTTCCTGAATCATGCAGAAAGGATTCTTCAGAGTAATGATTAATGGATTACGTGGATTTTTGGGCACACCTCATGAGTGTCCGCTTTAAAATAGAAAACAAGTTTTCCAGGCCATACCTTTTAAGCCTGCAAGGTTCTAACCCCAGTCATTCGGTCCCTTATTTCCCAAACACATCGCCCCAAAATCACATCAGAGTCCTCAGGAGGAACCTGAATCAGAGTCATACCAAGGGTAGCTTACACAAACATATTTTCAGGCCTTTTCCCATTGTTCCTGTCTGCCAGTACAGGGGCAATGCACAAAAATCAACCTGGAATGGGGGCAGTTTCTTTACCTGGAAAGTAAAATGTCACTCGGGAAGTGGATAATGGAATGGAAAACAAAGATTAATATTAAAGGGTGCCATCTTTTGCGGTCGAGGCGTGAATCAGGCGGGCAATCCTTAACCCTCCTACGTGTGTGTGGACAGAAACTTGGGCAGTCCTCTCCACCCTAGGCTGATGCCAATGTTTCCTCCGGTGTCTCAAACCCAAATCCAGGTGCCCAAGGGGAATCTCTTCAAGGGGGCTGGTTCCCCAGGCCGCAACTGCTCGTGGATTTCCCCTGGGATGCTCGGGAAAACCTGTAAGACTAGAAAGATCATTGCCCACGGTATGCAGGTTCACTTTCCTAAAACCCATCGGGCATGGGTTCGTCCGTCAAATTTCAAAGCGATAGCCCAATTGTGGGTGTGTCCGTCCCCCCCAATCCCATTAGGGCCAGGGCGAGCATCTGCCACTGATAATTTGGTTTTTCCCACAAATTTTTGCAACAGCCTTTAGGGTGCCATTGCATGTTCTCCCATACCCTTTGTGGATGATATTTGCAGTAATGAGGGACATTGATCTGCACCCAGGTGGTTAATTCTTTTTATACAGATTCACAGAGTGATTACCATTGTCTATTTTAGACTGCGGATGCCCATCTTGGAATAATTTCTTTTTTTAAATTCCTTAGCAACTGTTTTGCATCATTGTGTTTAGAAGGTTTCTCCCATTGGGAGAACCACACCACAATCACAAGGCAAAAATCAGCTAACCTCTAGGCGGTGTTAGCTCAATGAAACTATTTGGAGGTTTAAAGCGGACCCATTGGGTTGGGAAAGCAAGGCTTACCTGTGCCTTTTCCTACATTAAACCTTGGCACAATGAAAGGCGTCTAAAGATTGCTTGCATCATGAAGCTACAGCTCCAATGTTTTCAACATCCGGACCATGGCATCTTTCCCAGCAGGTGAGGCGCCATGCTACCCCCGGCTATTTTGCCTTTCTGGGAAAAAAGCCTTTGGAAGGGGTTTTTGTTTGCTTATGGTCCAGACTCCATCAGAGGGGACCCTTCTTTGGACTTTTTTCTCCGGTCCTGGCTGCCTCTGTAAAGAAATAATTTGATTATCAGGGTCCTGGTCATTTCTCTGTTGGAATAAAAGATTGGTGTGTTACTTGTCAGCCTTTTTAGCAAAGTAGTCTTAATTCTTTCCTTTGCTGCCAGGATCCCTGTTTTCCTGTGGCTTGACATTTAACAATCGCTAGCTTGATGGTTTAGTTATGCCCCTAAGAGGGTTGATTAACTTTTGATGTTGGATGGGTTTCCAGTACTGGTCTTGAATCCCTCAATTTCCCATAATGCCCCATGATCTGGGACTCAAGGCATATCTAGAATCTGTATAAATTTTTATGTTTTCACTAAAAAGGGGGCTCTGGTGGCGCAACAACCAGCCCTTGTCCTAAAACCCTTGATGAAATTCTTTTGCTTCCAGAAAGGCGGTCCCCTTGGACCACTCGTAATAGTTAGGTTGTTTCCAATCCAAAGAACATCCGTTTCAAAATAATTTCTGCAGTTTCAAAGGTGTTTCCTGTAGATCTACTCGAGGGTTTACAACCTTTGCTGTTCTTTGGCAATTATCGGCACCTTACGTTATCTGGCAATTAGGGTCTTTAATTTAAAGTGGAGCATCTTTCAATCACGTTTGACAGAATTACAGAGTACATTCTATAGTGTAGCCCTACAGGGGAGTGGATGTGAGGTCTTAGCCTGTACTAAAATGGAATGTACAGCGTGAGGCACCTCTGTTGGGGCTCATGGAACACTATATCTGTACCTTTGCACAGCTTCTGTTTGGCAGCCACAGCCCCTAAAGGAAGCGGGGTGCTGCGCCACTGGATCAATTTTCAAAAAATTTTGTTGGCCTTTTTATCCCCGTGTAACTGTGTTAAACTGCATTCATATATCCCCCGTCCCCGGGGCCCGGTGAATGGGCGTAAATTCAGTAAGCCAACACAGGGCCAGGAGGTCGTTTCAAGTCACAGAGGCTTCAGCCTGCTCATCCCATTACTGACCAGAAAAAGGGAAAGGGCCCGGGTGTTTCTATATTTTTTAATGGCTGTCTCTTTCAGTGAAATTGAAATCCATTGCGAGTATCAAAATGCCCAATACAGACATAACCTATTGTTTTGTGGCAGGTCTAGAAAGATTTTTAATGGTGGTAATGTGATGCTGAAGAGCTCTTGTTCTATTTGTAATGTCATGGGCCCCAATTGTTACAGTCATTTGAATTAATTGCAGTTTAGCCTTAAACTTTATCCCATTTTCTCCCAGGAATAATAATAATTTTTGGTGTCCTGTACAATCGTCTTCTGTAGTACTGCATAACATAATATCATCTACATATTGTATTAATGTACTACCTCGGTCTGGCCAAAACCCTTCTAAACTTTGGCAAACATTTAATTGAAATGGAGAGAAAAGTTTTTTCATGAGATCCCCTTTCCAAAAAGGGTTTAAATGGACAGAGCTGATTTAAAAGACATCGGTGTGTTAAAGTGGAATCACGGTACAGCTGAACTTCGAAGAATCTCTTGAGGGAGGGACCTCCTTAGCAAAGTGTTGGTGCGTGGCTCCTGTTTCCATGGGAAAACAGTTTCAGTGCCATTCACCAGCCAAGCCAAGTCAATAATGGATCAGTCTCTGGTTATGGGTGAGCAAAAGGGAGGGTTTAAGAGAGGGGCTAGGGGGCCCTGCAGTTCCCTATGTACATAGCCAGATAAGAGACCAGCCTCTGCCTTTCTTATACTTTCCTTAAATTTTAACATGTTCCCATTGATAAAGGGGCCTTCATCCCAGCCCGAGGGGCAACTCTCGTTCCACCACAAGTTCCGTTATGTGTCCCTGATTGAAGTGTCCCATGTGGTGCCAAGCTTTCTCACAGCACCTGGGGTCCATTCTGGCATTAGGCTTATGCATATCATACAGCTCTTAATTGTTCTATAATTTTAAACACACCCATGACTTTGGGATGGCAATTGGACACAACGTCCTTCAGCTCTTGAAAATCTCGATTAGATGTATCATTACAGTAGGGGGGGTTAATAGCTCCTGCAGGTTGCATTGGGAAACATGTCGGGGGTTCTGGGGTCTCAATCAGGGGCATTCAAATAAGGGGCCTTGGTTTGAGGGACTTTAAGGGGATTGAAAGATGGGTTTTGATTAGGGGCTAAAGGAATAGGTTTGACTCTAGTCATTGTGAAATGGGGTTCTAGGATCATGAAAACCACCGCCGCACCTTTCATTACTTTGTCAATCCGGATCAATTGAATGAGGATCATAAAGATATTCTTCAAAGAAACCAGACCCCAAAAGGGGTCATCTTTTAATTTGGGTGCGGTGGCTGGAGTGGCGGAGGAGAAGGTGGGGGCTGTGGATGTGGATGGTGTAGGAAAAGGGGGAGGAACAAGTATGGGATATACGGGTCTTTGTTTCTCGCTTCTTCCCGCTTCTCATTCGACTGGCGGTCCCGAATCTCTTGCAATTTCTGTAAAGCTATAAATAACTATTTTTTTTCCTTCTAGTTTTAACTTTCTGCAGCCAATAATTCATTTCTGTACTCCTTTAAATTACGATCTTTAATAACCAACTCCCATCTGTCACCACATACACGGACCTTTTTACAACATCCTCTACATTTTATATACAACATCCTTGTGCATTTTTACATAATATTTTTCTAATTTCCCGAATTTCACTTAGTCTCCTGTCCTTCAATTTGGGCCCTCTCCCTCACTTAGCTTATTCCACTTTTTGCATACCTTCCAAAATCTAATCCGTCTTCTTTTCAATGAGTTTCTGGGGACCCCTTTTTTTTTTTTCCCGTATGTGGAGCCTGGTGATCCTCCGAAAATAAACCTTCTAACATTAAGGACTTAACCTCGTGCCGATTGCGGCTTGCTGTTATATGTTCATTTTTCCCTTGCTTTTTTCCCCCGATTCTGTGACAGGTTTTTTCCCTCTTGTCGTTCCTATTCTCCCTTCTTTCAATGAACTACTAGTTTTTCTAAGTTGCCACTCCACCCGTTTCTAGTTTCCAATATTCCCAAATTTGGGAAAACCGGCTTTTCCCGTTACTTCACAGTGTTTGAAGCAATATTTATTTCAATCGTACTTGTTTCTTATTCCCTTGTTTTATTAAACTGTTATTCCTCTATTCTATGCTCTGTCCTCTGTCCCAAAAGATTTGTCCGGGTTTTTGGGTGTCCACGCCGGATCCCGTCCTAAATCCCCTTTTAAAATTCCAGGGATAGTGTTCCTTTCTATCTTTCCCAACAGCAGTGACTTAAAACAAAGGGATTCCTTTCCGTTTACTATTCCAGTCCTTTTATACCACAAAGCCCCCCTCCCGTTTTTTCTTTAGAAACCCCGGGGCCACCCCAGCCTGGGTGTTAGTCAGCTCTGTCAAATCCCCTTTTCAGTCACCGTGGTTTGTACCAGAAGGGACGGGGACTCCCCACGAGGAACCGTCTCAGGACAGGCAGTCCCCCAAATTTTGGAGCTGCTTACTCTGCTGCGGGGTACACAGTGGGCAGTCTGCTTCAAGAAGACAGATCGCTGGGTGTTCCGCTCGAGATCAGCCGGCCGTCTCCTGGTTGGCCCGAAAACTTGGACACTTTTCTCTAGTGTCGTTTCTTGTGACTGAAGACAAAAGATAAATTAAAATTGGGAAAAATCTTTTATTAATACACACCAGGCAAGGGGTAAGATGACGAGAAGCACAGTCCTGGACACCTGCCCTTCCCTCTGCCCAGGGTCTGTATCCCCAAAACTTTATAGGGCAAAGCTTTGTCTTATGACTTTAGTTCACAAGAATTTCAAAACATTACATCTTTACAACAATTTGGGGGATAACATTTACAACATTTTTAAAGTTCTCAGTTGGTCCCTTGGTTTTTTTTGTCTGTTAGGAAAACAGGAAGTTACATTTTGTCATATCACTTATAGACAAGATAGGGTTGCGTGTTTTTGTCACCTACCGATTGATTAAACTGATATTATTTTTTCCCCAACTTCCAGGCCAGTGTTTGGGTGAGGCGATCACCTCAAAGGGGAAATTTGGCCTGGACTGCAGTTATACAAATCAGATGAAACAAAAAGTCAGGTATGAATCATAAGAGTTACATACATACAAGTACCAAAGTTATATATTGCCTTTGAAAATTGTGAAATATGTCATTTCAAAAGTTCAAATATCTCAAACCTGCAATTTACACCACTTTGCTGCACTGCAAAGCTTGAGCATCAAAATGGCACACAGCATTTATACCTCCCACTACCTGATATTGATTTATATTTTCATATCATATTTTTATATTTTGATTGTAACTTTGTAAATGTGGTTATTTCTGGAATGTTATTAGTATATGCAGTCACATGTAAAATGCTCGATAATGTCTGTTATGCTAGTAATGTGCATGTTTAGCTTTTAAGACAGAGTTTTGAAACTACCAAGGCATTTAGAGAGGCATGAGGGATGAGTGAAATAGTCAAGGTTCATTTCATATTCAATTTTGCCATCACAAACTTCATAAAATATACATTTATGTCAAACAAAGCAATGAAGAAGTTATATGTATTGTATTGTTTGTGTGTTTTACTGATTACAATCTAATTGTTTCAATTTTTCAAAGTTTTTCCCAAAAAGTAATACTTATGTATTATTTGCCCATTGTTCAAGGCATGCTGTATCATGGGAGCCTTTATCATAATATGTATTGTTTGAGAATAAATTGTATTGCAAAATGTGAAAAAATGTGCTGGCCTGTAGTACTAAACAAGCAAGATGAGTATCTGTATCACTGCAGACCTTTTAAAAAGCTATCAGGGTCTCAATTTTAAGTGTAGCTCTCCAGGCTGCATTTCAGATTTAATCTGGAATGTATTCTGCTCATTGTTCTTGATTGTGTGATTCACTGTTCAAACTAAATAACATATGCTGGATCAGCTTTTCTTATTGAATTTAAGAACTTGGAATACCTGGAATAGCTACTCTCCATACCCTTTTTCCAGATTAAAGAGGTTAAACTTCCTTAACCTGTCAGAAAGGACACATCCTTTACTTCGGTGGTGGACTTGTTGCTCTTCTGCATGACTCCTTGAGGGCTATGTCTGAGCTGCACACTGGACTCAGTATGTTTTATTCCATTAGAGAATTTGGCCATAATTTCCCCTTTACCTTTTTCAACACTGCTTATATTACCTAACACTTTTTTGTTTATTTATGGTTCATGGAAGATGAAAAATTTTGATGTCAACTCATTTAAACTCCTGCAAGCTGTGAAAGTGTTGCAGCAGGAAGGGCATCTAAAGGTAACCCAAACAAATGTCAATCTAAAAAATCAGGACAAGCACATATTGGCATACCAGAATGAGAATAAAGAGATTGCTAGGCATAACTAGAAAATGAACAACCTCATGGTGAGCTTGTGGCACCCTAGTAGGAAGATGTACAACGTAAGACTGAAATTTCTAAATTTACTCCAGGGAATGAAAATTAATTCAGTGGATTGTAGCAACCTTTTTGAGGATATGAGATGAAATGAGCTGCCATGCAAGCAGGATGCACCATCAATTCTTTCCAACATGACTGGGCACACTGAAAAAGCCACCTTGTAAGGCTATGACACAAAATTACAACATTACATTTGATGAGAACCATTCAGCCAACAAAGTTCTCCCATTGTATCCTTTAAATTTCTCCAAGGCAACATCAAGCTTGAGTTTTGAAGGTCTCTAAGGTAATACTCTCCAAAGCACTACTTGTGTCTATAGTTCTCTGTGTGGAAAAACTTCTAACACTTGATTGAAATTTCCTTTTAACAAATTTCCAACTCTATCCTGTTTCCACACTTCAACATGTTACCTTTTGGGAGTGCAATTTGTTGAATCAGCCAATCAAATCTGGCACATTCAGGCTGGCGTGATGGAAAACTTGGGACCCAATCCATGTTGATTAGCAGACTCTAATGGCCTCTCACTGCATGACTTGCATAACTAAGGAGCAAAGGTACATTTTGAGTAAAGCTGACATTTTGGGAGCTGACTCCCAATATTTATTTAATGTAGTGTCTTTGTTGGAACACCATCTCAACACTATCTTACAGATTCCTTTTATATTAATTAGAGTCTCACACACTGAATTTAAGTGATTTCAACTACTTCATTATAGATTACATTGTTCTGCATAACATTCTCAACTCTCTAAATCCAATTCAGGTAAAGAGCCACCTGCACCTTTACTAATTAACAATGTCTGACATGTTGACTTCTTAGGAGACTTAAACTTGGTTGGATTTCTTTTTGGTTTTGGTTTTTGCCATTTCTAATTATTTTCATTCTTTGTGGTGTACTCTCTGACATTATTAATATGTATTATGTTGCCAAACTGTACCATGAAAATCATGTTTGAAATTACTTTCTAAGTAATGGGTATTGGGGAAAGAGGGTGAAAAGAGGTGCAGGCAGGGTGGAATGGTGGAGAAGAATGTCAGGAGTAATTTATGACAAGCGGGTATCTGCAAGGTGAAAGGAAGTCTACAGGACGTAGGTGGCCCAGTTTTTGTTATATGGGCTGAGAGATGGCACATCAACAGGATTAGAAATGAGTACATTAGGGGGTCAGCTCAAGTTGGATGGTTTGGGACAAAGTGGGAGGCAAGATTGTGCTGGTTTGGACATGCAGAGGGAGATGTTGAGTATATTGGGGAAAGGATGCTAGAATAGAGCTGCCAGGGAAGAGGAAAGAGGAAGGCCTAAGCAAGGTTTATGGATGTGGTGAGAGAGGACATGCAGGTGATAGGTGTAAAAATCAAGATGCAGAGGATGGGACGATATGGAAGAAGATGATCCGCTGTGGAAACCCTAACAAGGGCAGCGAAGAAGTAGAAGATAAGTTTGCACACTGTAATGTATGAACATCTATATATATATAATTCACTAAGCAGCAATCCATGGAAAGCGCGGAAAGGCGTGGATTCACTAAACCGCTGACAAAGTAGAGACACCTACAGCGCCGCAGGAAGATACCCCACCACCCAATACCATTGGATACAGCGACAACTGACATAGCGCCCCGGACGTGACACAGAAAAACCGGCATCATTTATATTCATCTGTTGCTAGAGGTCATTTACAGCTCCGATCCCGTTGACTGTTCATAGAGGCATGTTTCTCGTGGAGGTGAATCGCCATACAAGCGTGTAAAACTGTTTTGCGAGGGTATCCCATGTATCCCTTAAAACATTCCTTTACAACTGAGGTTAAAACACAATGAAGTGAGCAGTCTTTAAAACCGAGTTTCGGTTCGACGCATGACAGCGTCACTATATGCAAACTGTTTTACGCTGACTGACAATGAGGACAACGACTGGTGGCGAGTTGGAGGTGGGCAAGAGCGGCAGTGTATACTGAGGAGAAATCAGCAAACTAGCTTGGCGGAGGGCGGGTGGACTTCTCCTCTCCCTCCTCCCGTTCCACCCCCCGAACTGAGCTCCATCGGCGATTGTGTGTTGTTAGATTCCGTGCATTGGTTAAAACCAATGAAGGGCAGTCTTCAAAACCAATAAGCCCTGTGTCTCTGTTTCATTGCCGTCTCCCTGCTTCACCAATGCAGGCCCTGCAACAGTCGAGGCAGCTCTCTCGGCAGCTGACCTCTCTGTGCCTGGGAGGTTCACACAGAGGCACCACTGCCAGGAGGTGTAGCTTGAGAATGAGGAGGGGCGACAGGACTATCTAAGAAGAGGCATGTTTGTCACGGATGTAAATCGCTGTATGCAGGGGTGTAAAACAATTTATCGCGAATGTAATCGCTGTATGCACGATGTAAGGCAGCTGTATTGTATGTTGCCCTCTACAGGTTGCATCTTTTCATTTTACCTACAGTCAGTAAACACAAGAAGTGGCAATCTTTAAAATGAATTTTCGGTTTGCAACACGCACCGGCGTGCACCATAGCAAACTGTTTTATACGCTACAAACAGCAATTCGATCCACAACAAATATCGTCTTAATTAGATGCTCATGCACTTGTACACTCCACTTCAGCTGAACCGTGGTGGGTGTCTTGGTGGATTATATATGAAAGGCAGCCAAAACTGCACAGAGCAATGAAAAGTTCGTGAGTCACAGGTGCATCTGGACTGTCAAAGAGCGACCAACGACTCGAGTGATGGTTGGAGGTGGGCAAGGCAGGCAGTGCATACTGGATGAGAAATCAGTAGACTAGCATGTGGAGGGCGGTGGGCGTCCTCCTCTCCTCCCCTTCCACCTCCCTGCGCCCACGGACAATTGTGTGTTGTTAGTTCGTACATTTTACAATGTTGCTTTTCTTGCTGGTTTATTACATTACCCATTTTCAAATGTTAATTTTCTCCCTGTGCTTAAAAATGATTAAAAACAGTTTCAATAATACGATGCTAATACAAACCCAGTATTTTGTCCCCAAGCACAGTTTATTTTGTATTAGAGCCCAATGATTTTGTATATGCTTCCAAAAATCATTGAGTAAGTTTATGTAGGTAAACTACATACTATTAACCTCTTTTGCAAGGTCCTTTAAATCATTGTGTCACTAAACAGTCTCTAGTCACAGTTCACTAAACAAGGCATCTTGGCAATTTATCTGATAAGGTTGCAATTATGTTTTTTTATGAGGAGTAAAATCCACACCCCATCTAGTCTCACAATTTTTATTTTTGTTTGATAACATCCGGAAACTGATGTTGGGCCTCCTGCAGACTTTAGAAAGAAGTTGCTTTGAGATAAGCACTTCCCCGACTCGAGCATGAGACTGAAGAATCTGACCACATGTTTACCTTTCTTTTAGCTAGGCCATTAAAAAAGTCATCTGTTTAAGGATGTAATACTGAATCACAAGAGTAAGCGTTAGATACAACAGCAATGTTAAAAAGTTAGTACTTCACCTTTGTACTTAAATTTAGCATTGTTCGCAGGTGGATAA
>NW_024383571.1:0-25000 GCF_016835505.1 Polypterus senegalus
ATGAATGACCTAAAATGGTGAAATGATAAACTGGCAGAGGTTTACGTTTAAAGTTTAGATTAGCACAAACTGAAAAGAGTAAGGACATTTCAGAATATTACAAATGGGCCCTCTTCAGGGAACAACTAATAGGTCACAACCTGCACAAGTTCTGCAGCAATTCAAGCAAATCAAGCCTTGCAAGTTGAAGGAAACAATTTGCACAGGTGTCCCAACTTCTGCTGATTACTTAAAACCTCTCAGTCTGTCTGTCTTAAAGCAGAGTTGGAGCCGACTGTGTTACTAGAAAGTTGTACATTCCAGTGACAGAACAAGAGGTGTTCCTAAAGTTTTCACCGGTACCGTATATGTTATTTACCCATGTAGTTTGTAGTGATGGCCGAGAAAAAGTTTTAGTCTCCTGTTGTCATACAAGATGCTGTTCATACTTGACGCATCTGTGTCACAACGAGGGTGTGTGTGACGTAAATTAAATTTTGCCTTCAGAGTCTGGCCCTTGTGTCGACGACCGCATGCCTCCAGAATTTTGTAACTGCTCAGCCCCATGTGCGTTGACAAGAAAACACGCGCTCAGTGCAAGGAAGAGTTGTGTGAATTGTCGCTTCCCACATCTATTGTACACAATCCAACATGAAAAACACGCAGCGATAGCCAAATGTCTACAGATACACGCCTAGACCCTCGCACAGATGATGGCTTGTGTATGCAGAAATGGAAACATTCTGGAGATCGATATTTAAAGGGGGTGTAAGCCAGAAGATTCTGTTGTGCACTATAAACAGACCAGGAGGGGGCGCATCCTCTGTGTGCAGCCAAGTACCAAATGAACTTTACGTCTATGGTGACCAACATTGGACAACAGAAAAGATTATGAAACATTCATTAAAAAAAAAAAAAAACTCACAAGTTACTAAAATAATCCACACGTTAAAGGTGAACGCAAACAATGTGCATAATTTGTGTATTTTTTTATGGCTAAAATATTGCTAAGTAAATACTTTTGGAAAATAAAAGTAGTCCACATACAGGGTGCCCCTTCCCATGGGGTCTCACCTTTAAATTAAAGACCCAGCACTCCACCTCATTCATTGGTCTAAAGTCCTGTCTTCCATTCTCAGGCGTAATCTCTCCGGTCTGAGCATTTTGTGCTATTTTAGTTATAAATCAAAGGGGATTGTGATGTGTATGTGCACCTATTGTGGTTGCTAGGTTGGCTGATTTTCTCAACAAAAGTCCAGGGCCAGGGATTTTTACGTCATATACGTTTTTGGTTGTTTTAGTTCGGGCAGAGATACTGCTTATGAAAATGCAAGTGTGGAAGACACCACTGTTAGACGTAGATCAGCAAAGTCAATTTGTACCCAAGAACCGTAATCGAAAAACGGTTGCTAGGTTGGTTGGTGCTTGGCTGATTTTCTCGACAAAAGTCCAGGGACAGTTTTTGATCCTACTGCAGCCCATCTGTGCTCCTAGACCTGACAATACCGCTGTTAATGTCGGCGCGTTTACATGCAGGTGAACAACCTGGTTTAGAAAGGAACTTGGTTTCTTAAACGTTCTCGTTTACATGGTGTGGAAGACAGCCTGGACACAGACAGGTAGACATGTTTAAAGCACCACCACACGTTTATTATACAACTACTATATACCAGGTGCAGCACACAACCCCCAAAACTCCTCCATAGTCCAGGCCTCACAATGCCTCACTCTCTGCAGGCCGTCTCCTTTCCTCTCCTCTCGAGCTCTGTCCTTCTCTTCTCCCGACTCCAGCCACCTGAACGAAGGGAGGCGGCCCCTTTTATAATCCCCACCCAGACGTGCTGCAGGTGCCACCCGATAATCTTCCGCTGGCACTCCTAATTGTGGCTGAAGTATCAGCTTCACACCCGGTAGCACTCTGGGTGTCCCTGGTCTTCTTCCCCCCAGCACTTACGGGTGTGGCGAAAGTTCCAGGGACGCATAGGCATTGGGGCGCCCCCTGGCGGTGACCATTGGCCCCTATAGGGTTGAGCTTCCAAGCTCAGTTCCTGTGGTCCACAAAGCCACCGGGGCGGTCGTCCCCTCGTGGTCTGAAGGAGGAGTAAGCCCTCCTCCGGTCCTCCTGGGCGTCCCGGCTGGGTAGCACCCCCAGCCACTCACTACAGTGGGCAAGTCATTTTCTGGAGTTCTCCCGTGTCAGAACGCTCCGACGTCATTAAGTTCCGTACTTAAAATCTGAAAACAAGCACAACGCTTGTGATCTTTTACTTGTGTTTTCAAAATCCGTTTAGGCGAATTGATGCTTTATTTATTGGTTTCGGGCTACCGGAGTACACACAGCAAACTGTTTTCTTCATGACTGAGCCCTGCAGAGGACCAGCATACCAGTATGTGGGCTTCTTGCCTTACACTCATAATAACAACGTAGGTATTTTTACTTCAATAAGTATTGCATTAGGCAACTCGTTAGTTTAAAAAGTAATCGGATTTCATAACCTATGTTACTTTTAATGTGTTTTCCTACTGATATTTGAGATTGTGTTGCAGAGTTTAGCACATTGTGCTCTTCGACATTAAATTTAGTGATTTCTGCGATATTGAGAGAGATTATTTCAGCCAGGAGAAGGAATAATGCTATGGTCTGAAGATTTGCCTGTCAAAGTTTATTTTGTGGACGCTTCTACCCGTGGCTACTGAAAATATTAGTAAAGCGAACTACTTCTGCTCAGTAGTTTGTTGGCTCAAAGTCCCCAATGCTAGTGTCTCAGAGAGAGGTTGTGCTGCATTGTTCGTTATGGCCGTCCATTTTCTCTTCTTTCTCTGCTCTGTTACCACCTCCAGCGGGTCCAGAGGGCACCCCTTATTGAGCCTGCCTGCTTTAATCAGCTTGTTTATTTGGTGGGCATCTCTTGACGTGACATTACTGGCCCAGCAGATGACACTTGCCATCACAGAGTTGTAGGTCATGTACAGCAGCATTTCCCAACCTGTGGACTGTGGCCAACTCTGGCTGGAGTGAAGCCGGACATGCATCCATCCATCCATTATCCACCGTTTATTTGAGGTCGGGTCGTGGGGGCAGCAGCCTAAGCAGGGAAGCCCAGACCTCCCTCTCCCCAGCCACCTCTTCCAGCTCCTCTGGGAGGACCCCGAGGCATTCCCTGGCCAGCCGGGAGATATAATCCATTCAACGTATCCTGGGTCTGCCCTGTGGCCTTCTCCCAGTGGGACATGTCTGGAGCGCCCCCCACAGGGAGGCGTCCAGGGGGCATCCTGACCAGATGCCTGAACCACCTCAACTGACTCCTCTCAATGCAGAGTCCGAGTCTCTCCCAGATAACTGAACTCCTCACCCTATCTCTAAGGAAAGTCCAGCCACCCTGCGGAGAAAACACATTTCGGCCGCTTGTCTTCACGATCTTGCTCTTTCCGTCACTACCCAAAGATCGTGGCCATAGGTGAGGGTAGGAACGTAGATTGAGTGATAAATCGACAGCCTCACCTTTTGGCTCAGCTCTCTCTTCACCACGACGGACCGCTGCAGACCCCACATTACTGGCCGGACATGCACAGACTACAAAATCCTTAACGGCAACATGGTTAAGGGTTTACACGACCATCATCGTGCTATTCCTGGAGAAATCCAATTCTGTTAGTCAGGTTTCTCAGAGGCCACTAACCCAAGTTCTCTAATCAGAATAAAGGTTCACATGGCATGAGGAGTCTTAGAATAACTGGGTTATTGAGACATATTGCATTTCCCTTGTAAAAAGACACAAAGAACACAGTTAAAGATTTGGGGTACCACCTTGGTAACCCCATATGATTTGACAGGTTATGAGCAGATCACCATGCAGTTAGTTGTGGAGATGTCTTTACAGACACTGGAGATGATGTCAGTGATGATAGGGCTGTCTATCACCTGGTCTACAGAGGGGAAAAGGATCCGAAAACAGCGCCACCCCCTGGCTCGGTGGGTAATTACATCCACTAGAGCCCTTAAGCTGTCTCCCATGCGCACACACGTAACACCCCCAAATTGCCTGTATCACAGACTAATGGAGCAAGTTAATTCAAATAATTGACTTCTTCAGCTCAGCTCATGGTTTGATTGAGCACGGGAAAGGCGTTATATTAATAAAATGTATAATTATTATTATTATTAGTGCTGTCTTCCCATGATACGCCTTTCTTTTCCACCAAGTGGCGCGCTACGGCCATAATCCCCTTTCAGTCCTTTACTTTTTCGGGATTGGTGATCCTACAGTATTTGCTTCTTACCTCTTGAGTTAAACTGGGATGGGTTGCATTGCTCTCCTTTTACACTTGAGGCCCCCTTTATTTCCTGTTGCCATGTATTTAGTTGAATTTTAAAAAAAATGATCACAAAGTTAAATAGAAATTAAAATAAATTGCAGCATTCTCGATTTTCTGTTACCGAAAAGAGCAAAAATGAATGTAAGGAAAGGAAAAAGGCCTTTAAAGCTGCATTCTTAATTGGTTTGTATGTTAAAGAAGCAGGAATCTTAAATATGTCCCCTCCTAAATGTAATGTGGGGACATGAGAAGTGAAAGAAGGACGCATGTCACGGTCACCATTGTCATTTTCACGCCTTATATTTATTGTCATAATAAATGGTTCGGTACAAAGACACGCACAGATTGAGCGCCCAGTTGCTGTAATGAAATTGGTGGACGAGGAGAGAAAATTCCATGGGATTTGGTAACGTAATCTCCAGGGTTTTAGCAAGATTCCAGAATTTTCTGAAGGCTTTTTAATCAAAGCGATCTTGGCGTCATACCTAAACTTTAACACGCCAGCTCTGTCGACTAAAAAAAAAAGTTTTTCTACCTTCCAACATTTTCTTGGACCTTTTATAGCCCAATTCATTTACTGGGAAGCACTGAACTAGAACAGCCATTCCCCAAGCAGTAGGCTTCTTCCTTTAAAATGAAAAATGCATGTGGCTAGCCATGTGTTAAGGTTGTCGTCTTCTGGATAAGATGGCATTTAAGGATTTCCCCGTTCTCCATATTTACTTTTACCGCCTATAAAATGTGTAGCAATATACTGGTCCAGTGAACCATTTGTAGATGCCCTTCAAAAAAGTATTCTCTAAAGATGAAAAATTTCCATACTAAGAGAGAAACAAAAAGGGAATCAAATAAAAAATATCGGATCAAGTGAAACAGAAGCCACCCGAAGCTTGCTGAGACCATGCGGGGCCTTTTTGCTTTGTATTAATGTAGTAATGCATAATGTATTATATGGCGGTATATTTCACGGAAAATAACAGATTCATCAAAGAGATGTTACGTTCAACGAGTATTTCACATTTTAATCGCATTATTTTCACAGAAATTAAATTCTGTTGAAGTTTCTTGGTTTTAAAACCCTGTCGCCACACTGTCAACTTTGGAGCCTGTCAATGTTTTTTTTTTAGTGTTTTCATGATTCAGTTGGTCGAAATTTTAGAAAACGAATTTGAAAAATGAAAATCTGACTCCAGATGAGTAAAATTGTTCTAAAAGGTTTAGTTTTGTTAATGCGGTTTATGTGCCCTTCGGATTCGGTGACACGGACCGTCAAACTGCAGTGACATTTCTCGACGACTGTGCCACAAGCGGACGATCGAGGGCACAGTAGTGAAACTCTTATATATTTACATTCATTTGCTTGGCAGACGCTTTTATCCAAAGCAACTTACAAAGGAGGTAAACATAATGGAGTAAAATTACGGTAGGGCCTTAAATCCCATGATACACCTGGTTGCTCTCCTCTGCACAGCTTCACGTGCTGCTATGTCTATTTTGTGTGACATAAAATACATTCAAAGTCCTCCCAGGTGCTACCTTACCCAAGTTCACTGGGAAGTTGCAGCCAATTGTTAATGGCTGCTGATTTTTCCTACCGAATTTTCAGATGATCGGGTTCCCGGTCAGCTCCTTGATTCCATGTTTCCTAACCACACCCTGTAAATGAATTTTTGTTTTGTCTTTGTTTGCTAATTTAATGAAAATCGTCAACAAATTCCTTCCTCTGATTAGGTGCCTGTTTCATTTTTTTAATGTCACAACAAATGTAAGTAACTCTTCAAAAAACAGATATCAACGGAAGATCTTCATTGTCATCTAACCAGAGGTCGGAAGTTTTGAAAATGTAAAAGTGAAGGGACACAAAGCTGACAAAGGTTAGGAGGTAACGTTCAGAGTTGACGAGTCTGCTGGCGATTTTCGAAACACGCACGCTTGTTAAGTGAACAAATCTTCGTGCACTCAAATTCTTGTCAAAATTGTTCTAATATTCATTACTAGCCGACGCCCGTGTAGGAATAGGAACGGAAAACGGTGGGAAAGGAATTCAGAAATTAAGAAGAAAGAAATACTTCTTGAAAGACGCCGTCGTGAATAGGTGTTTTGCTGGAGACGACAGATAATCAGTCGAAAGATCTAACCCTAGAAAAAGCCACGTACGACTGACAGTGGCTGAAGACTGGTTGTTGTAGATTAATGCAAATCTTTGCAAACGTAACGCAAGGCAGGATGTTAGGGTCATGTTTGAAGTAAATGACAATGGTAGCATGGAGAATCTCGGAAAGATCTTGAATTTCAGCTTCACCACCATAAACCGTAGATGTTGCCATGTAGTGATAGTACTTGTGACTTGTTGTGATAACTCGACTTGCGTTGGAAAGAATAACAGGAAGAACGACTCCAAATCTGTCCCAATGCGATGCAACGAAATCTACTTCCCTGTGTCGTAGTGAGAGTCCATTGCCTTCATCAACTGTTTGTGTTAAGAAATAAACCACTGATTGGAACAGGCAGTTGCCGGATCCCGGAACAGAGATGACATTGTACAAAAAACCGTCAACAGAGAAGATACTGTCGTTCATTTTATAACAAAGGCTTAGGAAACAAACGTCGCAGTATAATGAAAATAGCAAGGAGCGAAACCAATAGAAAGGAGCGAAACGAATGCCAATGGTCGAGAGAGTACCTTCCTGTAGCAGGCTATGGAAAAGACTCCCAGGCACACACATAGACAAAGTGAAAGGTCACGTGGTCAGGCTAGATATAGGACAGTGACGTGACACCAATGGGGTCATGAGAGAGGAGCGGGGAATGCGGTAGTCTGAAGGAGAAATAGGAATCGAGAAGAGCGGCGTGGGGAAGGGTTTGGAAGAGGAGGAATAGGAATCGAGAAATGGCGTGTGGGCTGTGTGTTTGACCGGCTTTGAAGAGGAAGCAGGACGAACCAATAGGAATCGTGAAATGCCCTTTGGGCTGCGTGTGGGGGGAACCGGTTTTGAAGAGGAAACAGGATGAACCAATAGGAATCGAGAAATGCCATGTGGGCTGCGTGTGGGTGGGACTGGTTTTGAAGGGGAAGCAGGACGAACCAGAAGAGAAATATGTATAAGAGATTGCTGAGGAAGGCTACCATTCCCCATGACTCTAGGTGGGGTCAGGAGATGAATGCATGAACAAAGACTTCTTACTACAACTCACAAAAAACGAAATGCAACATTCAGTCATCTACATGACCTCATTCAGTTTTGTGTCAGAATTAGTGATCTAAATTGTTATACGAGAACGAATTTGAAAAGCAAAACGTATGATTAACACCTTGTCTTCTTTGGTTATCCCCTTTCTAGGAGAGCTCACAGCTGTTGCAAGTGTCGCCACTGTAGCTTTACGGCCGCCGATACACAAGCTTTGCTGGAGCACTTCAACACGGTGCACTGTCACGATCTCGATTCGGCCGCGGCCAAGGCAAGCGAGCTCCCTTGCAAGATGAGCATTAAAGAAGAGTCCAAGAATGACTTGAAGTTGTACAGCCTGGTGCAACAGGAGCACAAACTTGTTGAAGCCGTCGCTGAAGGTACCGTGAAGAGGGAATCTGCAGACGAAAAGGAGATTGGCAAAGATAAAGGCTGGGGTGAAGCCTCCAATGAGCAGAGTCACAATATTATCTGGGTTCCCAAAGAAAGAGGAATGGACATCTTTAGGGCAAGTCCTTATGGTCAAGGAGGTTTGGGATTACTGACCACAGCAGCAGTGAATAAGGAGCAACCAAAATCTCATCGGGATACCCCTACCATTGTCTTTGGGATGACTGGAGAGCCTAAAAACTTTTTGCAGGGTTCCCCAGCAAGCAGTGGGGACAAGTCTGGTCATCTTACGCCACAGTATTCTTCACCAAGTGACAGTAAAACCAAGGAGGAATCCCAGTCACTTTTACGGGTAAGAATCGCTTTATTTATGCTTTCTGCTGGATTAAATTAAATTAAATATGAATATGAAATGTGAACGAGATTGTAATTAATTACAACTCATGGAATCTGACCTGCTGCCGTGGGAGGTAACAGCAAGCATCGTCTTTTATATTTATATCTCTTTATATTATATGGATGGCTCTTCTAAACATGAAAACCTGCTAATGGTGTTTGGTGATTATGGTGGCTTTTAGATTTCTATAAACGTCGTCAATTTTTGGGCATGTGACTGTACTCTTAACGAGTCTTGAACCGGGAGGCCATTAACAAAGGTTTGGTTGGCATATGCGTTCCTGGACCATTTGAGATCTGCATGAACTTAGTGTTGGTGTTCAATTCTTTGAGTGTTGATTTGTTTTTATCTGGTTAAGGAACTTTGGGTATAAAGAATTTGAATTTTTGTTTAGCATTTTGGACTTGGCAAAAATGTCATTTTTTGTTTACTGCGGCCTTGCTTTGCTTTAAAGACTCTGTCTCTTCTCCTGAGCCTTTTTCATTAAAGTCTTCATGTCTCTACCTGTTGTGTGTGGTGGACCCGGCGCCTCATTCAGTGTTCACTCCTTTTCCAGGATTATATTCAGTAGTCGTAATTTAGAGGAGTTTGTCATCCACTGTGTCACGGGCTGCCCCCAGTCAGTCGCAAGTCACTATTGTTATTATTAGTAGTGGGTTTGTGGTTGGTCACAAAGTGGGTTGTTACGGACTGTGACTCTGATGATGGCGCTCGATCATTCATTCCGCTCTGATGATCGCGCTCAGTTCACCAAGGGTGCCCTTATATAAGGACACTTACAATTTAGGGGAAATGGAGTTTAATGACACCAAAAAAGAGTGAGAAACACGGATTCAGAGCTTTTAGGTAAAACTTGTGGTTAGATGACTTGTTTGCTGATTGCAATTGTGTAACTTGTGGAAGCCATCGGGGAAGAAGAAGATACCACAGACGAGGAGGAGACTGGTGTTCAGTGTGCAGGTTCAGAAGTGGTATGTGCTTAGTTATCTTGGTTAGAGTTTAGCAAAGAGGTGTACCGCTGCTTTATAATTATTTATTGTACCTTTCCTGTGGAGCTTTCAACACTTGAGGTTTGTGGAAAAGAAAAATGTGTTCCAAACACATCTAGAGTCATGACAGAATGCATTTTTATTAACTGGCCAGGGTTTTACAGAATTAATCATAATCCACGGGGGAAAAAAACAAAAATATTCATTAAAAAAGATCCCATAAGCATTACGCATCCAGCACTCTTTGTGCTTGGCTACTTAATAAAAAGTAATAAAGTGACTGGACTGTGAGTGGGCTGCCAAATGACTCGGACCACAGAGACTAAGACTGATATATGTAGTCCCTTTCTTTCTTTCTTTCTTTCTTTCTTTCTTTCTTTCTTTCTTTCTTTCTTTCTTTCTTTCTTTCTTTCTTTCACAGTCTCTATGCCTGGTGTAATCTACAAGACTTGTCGGCATTATGTCAGATTTATTTAGTTAGCTGTGGCAGTGCCAGGCAGTTTGCTGTGTCAGCCTGTGCTGGGTGGCATCCATAAGGGATTAAGGGATTCTGTATTTATAAATCAGTATTCCTAACCTTTTATTTCTGTGTATAACTTGAGCAATTACAGGCGAATATATTCTGCAGCAACATTTAACCTATACAAGTGCAGGAGTATAATAAACGTAATAAAACTAAAAGTGCAACACCAGTGGGACTGAGGGGCCGTCAAACCGTGAGAAACACCACATTCAGAAAGACTTCAGACCACTTCACTATTTTCACATTTTGTTATGTTGCAGCCTTGTGCTAAAATCCACTCTATCTATCTATCTATCTATCTATCTATCTATCTATCTATCTATCTATCTATCTATCTATCTATCTATCTATCTATCTATCTATCTATCTATCTATTATATAGTGCCTTTCATTTCTATCTATCTATCTATCTATCTATCTATCTATCTATCTATCTATTATATAGTGCCTTTCATTTCTATCTATCTATCTATCTATCTATCTATCTATAATCAATTAGATATATTTAGAGAAATCTGGGCTGTAAATGATGTTTTATGCTCCTTGGAAGATGAATGTCTAGTATAAAAAATATGAGTAGGAAAACTGTATTATTAAATGTTTAATTTTAAATGTTAATTTAACTGCAAATATGTTAAAATTGTTAATTATAACTATAAATAAATTATAATTATCTAATCCTGCCAACTATGCTATCTATCTATCTATCTATCTATCTATCTATCTATCTATCTATCTATCTATCTATCTATCTATCTATCTATCTATCTATCTAATCCTGCTATCTATCTATCTATCTATCTATCTATCTATCTATCTATCTATCTATATCTAATCGTTGTAATGTTTAATTCTGTTGCTATGAACTTGCAATCTTAAGCACTTAGGAGGTTGAAAAATCAGAGTGTTCACAGAAGTCACAGTAAACACAAGTTCACCCACCAGCTCCTTAGTAAAGTCACACTGCCCCGCCATGAATGGTTTTGAGGGTGTAGGGTAATTCCCGGTTGTGATTGACAGGTGACTCCGCCTCTTGGGTGACCATCCATAAACCACATGGAATGCAACAGCAGCTTCGATACAGATACATTAAAGAGAAAGAAAACGTCATAAACAAAACAAACAGTAACACATACAAATCAATCAAAAATGTACAACAAAGGCCCAAAATAAGCACCTGAATCCTGGCTGAGATCTGTGTGACACTTTTGGGCTCAGGGCTCTCTAATTCACCACACAGCCATTCAGTGAGAGTAGAGAGAGCTTGGTGAGATGGAGTTGGCGGCCCTAGGCTGGCACAACATGGCACTTTCCCCCATACTTGCTCCATGTCCCTCAATGCGGCTGCTTAGTTTGCCAACTCTACATGGATGGGTCAGTCCTGCTCCCAGAACCCCAAGGTGTCCAGTTAGATCAATAAGCAGCTCTAAGTTGGCTCAATGTGGATGTAGATAAATGTCTTGTGCCCACCGCTGATGGACGGAACCCCAGAGTCGGCCATGGTGCTCAGGAGTCCATCAGCTCTGTTTTGAGCAGCAGGGAGGTCTGTGCGTTCACTTTGTTCATCTCTGCTGCAATGAGAGCCTTTCCTTAAATAAAAGCTTTAATGTTTCTCTGTGCTACGTCGGTTGGGTGTGGCACAAGGGCAGATGAAGTCACCGTCTTAACCCAGGGCGTGACTTTAATCTCACACAGGGTGAATGTTGCAGTGTAAACAGGCGTAAACATTAAGTTGTGATCGTTAAGAAAAAAGAGAGAAAGATTACTGTGTGCATCACAATATTTCTTCAATGATATGGAAATCAAGATTTCTGTTCATACTGTGCATATGTTGCAGTGGGTTGTCATCCTGCTTAAAAAGTGAAAAAAATCAAAACGTTTGATCCAAAATGATCTCCCAGGGCCTAACAGAGTGGGACATGAGGAAAAGATGGCATTGTTTAGTGAGGTGACTGACCATTAAGGGGCATGGGGAAAGGCAGTGTATAAATGATTGTTATTATTAGATGTAAATAATAGAAACCAAAAACACAAAGAAGAGTTGGGAGTACCACCTTAGTAACCCCGATTACTTGAAGTTTGGCAAAAGAAATGAATGAATCTTTACAGACACAAGTTCAGAGCAGAGCCGAGGAGTGGAAGATGAGTGGAGGTTTGTATGGTGGGTCACCCGGAAGGGGCGAGTTGAAGAGAGCAGAAACAGGAAGTGACGTCAGAGGTGGTGGAGTTGTCAGTCAGCTGGTCTGCAGAGGGAAAGAGAGAATTGATTTGAGCACAGCGCCAACCCCTGGTCTGGCGGGTATTTTCTCTTCCTCAAGCCCGTAAGCCGTCTCCCACGTGACAATAGAGAACATCCTAGTTCAGGAACCGCGTCTAATTCCTCATTTTACTCTTGTGTAGCAAGTCATTAACAAAGGCTGCCTTGGGTCTTCTCTATTCATTCTCTCACTCTTGTTAAATCGTGTTACATTATGCAATGCAGGATAAACAGAAGCATGATGGCTCCTTCCCCAATGAATCGTGACTTCTTGCACAAAAGGGTTGGATTCGCTCTGCTTTGAAAGAGACGAAATGACGCAATGTCAAGTGCAAGCCCTGAAAGTTGAAATTGCGTTTTTAAAAAACAGCGTCACACACGTGTGATTAGGAGGAAGCCGAGTGGACCAAGTGGAGGTAATTACCCTCCAGGCCAGGGGGTGGCAGGGTGCACTGTGTTATTAAATGTTGTTTAATTTTGAATGTTAATTTAACTGCAAATATGTTATAATCGTTAATTATAACTATAAATAAATTATAACTATCTAATCCTGCCAACCACGCTATCTATCTATCTATCTATCTATCTATCTATCTATCTATCTATCTATCTATCTATCTATCTATCTATCTATCTATCTATCTATCTATCTATCTATCTATCTATCTATCTATCTATCTATCTATCTATCTATCTAGTGTTGGCAAATAGATGGCACTTCAGGTTCCATGAACGGTGTCACTTCCGGTTTCGGTTTGGCCACAGATGACATCACTTCTGTTTTTGGCCTTTAAAGCTGCCATCATCTCGTTCTTTGAACAGTTCAGTCTTATAACTCAACCAGAGCACCTTTGAGTTTATTCGAATACCCTTTGGCTGCCTGGCACATTATAAGGAAGGCTGCCCCAAACCTTTTTGTGTTGATACTCATTCTTTCACAACAGACTCTTATATATTTGAATTTTATTGGTATGCAAATTACATGAATGATTTTCCCAAAGGCTCAGAATCGAATCGAATTAAAAATATAGTTTGTTTTTTTTTTTTTAATCTTATTAATCTCATTTTACTGTGGTGGGCTGGTGCCCTGCCCGGGGTTTGTTTCCTGCCTTGCTCCCTCTGTTGGCTGGGATTGGCTCCAGCAGACCCCCGTGACCCTGTAGTTAGGATATAGCGGGTTGGATAATGGATGAATTCGATGAATCTCATTTTAATCTCATCTCAGTTCTGTCGACAATAAAGTCTGTTTTACTGATGTATCATTGCACCGGGCTTACGGTCTATTTTATAGGTTTACGGGGTCTTTATTGTCATGTGTTCAGTGGAATTCTTACTTACATGTGCCAATCAACATGTAACATGTCACCACTCTCCATCTTCATTAGTGAGTTGAAGTGCTTTCGGCAGATTGACGGGATCAATGCTACATGAATGAAAGGAAGATATGAAAGAGACCGTGTTAAGGTTATAAGTACTGAAAACCCCAAAATTTAAAACCAGCATTTCTGGATTTTCGATACTCGAAGTAAAAATCAGCATTCCTCTCGATCCTCTGCCCCAAACAGCTCTTGCTATAACATCCATCTCATGAAACAAAACCAGACGCTTTGAAGCGTTTGTAACGTCACCTCTCACCCACCACAGGGAAGTGGTGCACCGCATCATGTGGGCTGGAGTAAAATGTGGGGTTTGGGGGGTTCTCCGTTATTTGTTTGAAACCAGTTTGCTTCCGGTACTGAGGTCCAAAGGGTGGTATTGATACAAAAGTCAGTATTTTAGTACCGATCTAACACTACACTATGTGTTTTTGATATATTTTATTAATGGTCTTTTTGCATGACCTTTTGGGGGGGTCAGAGTGTAGGGTCAACCATTATTGTAGCCCCCCTTACAGCAGACTTGCTGAAGGTCTCATCGGAATAAGATCCCTTCTGGCAGTGACAGACTTTGAACTGGCAACTTTCCAGATATCAGGGCAGATTCTTTGCCTCAAAGCCACCATATAATGGACAACAACAACAACATTTATTTATATAGCACATTTTCATACAAAAAAAATGTAGCTCAAAGTGCTTTACAAAATGAAGAATAGAAAAATAGAAGACACATTAAGAAAAATAAGTCAACATTAATTAACATAGAATGGCCAGGGTGGACAGAAAAAAAAAAAAAATACTCCAAACGGCTGGAGAAAAAAAATAAAATCTGCAGGGATTCCAGAACAAGAGACCACCCAGTCCCCTCTGGGCAATCTACCTAACATAAATGAAACAGTCCTCTTTGTATTTAAGGTTCTCATGGAAGGACTTGATGATGATGGTCACGTGGACTTCTGGCTTTTAGTCCATCAATGTTGGAGCATCATGATGCTTTGAGTAGGTGGAGGTGGCGCAGGCCACCACGAAGAAACCGGAAAAAGAAACAGAAGAGAGAGTTGGGGTCAGTATGGATTTTAGAGCCAATATGAATAGTTATTGTGATGAATTGAACATGTAGAGTATCAGGATTAATTTAAAGTGAAGTTATGAGAAGGCCATGTTAAAGTAATGTGTTTTCAGCAGTGTTTTAAACTGCTCCACTGTATCAGCCTGGCAAATTCCTATTGGCAGGCTATTCCAGATTTTAGGTGCATAACAGCAGAAGGCCGCCCGCCTCAACATTTCTTTTAAGTTTAGCTTTTGGAATTCTAAGGAGGATCTAAGGTTACAATTTGGAATATAAGGTGTCAGACATTCCGATATATAAGATGGAGCAGATTATTTAAGGCTTTATAAACCATAAGCAGAATTTTAAAGTCAATCCTGAATGACACAGGCAACCAGTGTAGTGACATTAAAACTGGAGAAATGTGTTCGGATTTTCTTTTCCTAGTTAGGATTCTAGCAGCTGCATTCTGCACTCGTTGCAAGTGATTTACGTCTTTTTTGGGTGGTCCTGAGAGGAGTGCGTTACAGCAATCTAGTCGACTGAAAACAAAAGGGTGAACTAATTTTTCAGCATCTTTCAATGATATAAGAGATGTAAGGCTCCATACTGTATAATAGATAGATAGATAGATAGATAGATATGAAAGGCACTATATAATAGATAGATAGATAGATAGATAGCATAGTTGGCAGGATTAGATAGATAGATAGATAGATAGATAGATAGATAGATAGATAGATAGATAGATAGATAGATAGATAGATAGATAGATAGATAGATAGATAGATAGATAGACAGATAGAAAAAGACACCATAAAATGTAGGATTCAATGTAGTGTGTCATTACTGGAACATGTACAGAGTCCACTAAAGTTTTCACTTCAACACACATCACGTCTCTTCTTTCCAATGCCATCATGAAAATTCTTGAAAATTCTTTCTTCCTTACCTGAATATCTCCGAACACAAGTGTTTTGTCTTGGTAGAGCAATATTTTACTCTACTTTCCCCTTTTGTATTATTAATACGTAGCCACTGTCAGAACATCTCATATCTCACAGACTTACCACTGATTTTAAGGTACTAGCAAGAGAACCCGGCATTGCCTGGGACTCTATAACCAGAGAATTTCCCAAATAAAAGAAACAGAACAAAGAAAGAGAAGAAACAGTTTTGTGATTGACATGTTATTGTAAGTTCCTCCACTCTGGATTCTGTGTGGTGTGGCGTTTTAGACGCCTTTGAAATAGACTTTTTTGTGGCATCTGAAGTGGACCTTCCAATTCTACGTCTTTTTATTGGTGGCATGAGTATATTAGCGAAAAGCAGGACAATTATAATGTGTTACATGGTATTATGTATGGAATAAGAACCACAGTGAGATGAATTTATGTTATTTACAATACGCCGGAAAACGAACAAATAGCACCAGTCAGTCAGAAAGAGCAACACTGAAATCGTACTGTCAGTCGTAAACCGAGCAAATAGCACCAGAAATACTTAAAGACAGTGAGAAAGAGTAGCACTGAAACCGTACTGGGAAAAATGGCGGGAGGGGTGCTGTGTTTGTAAGGAGCATCTGTGTTGAACCGTGATGTCATCCAATGGAAGTTGGCGATGGTAACTACAAAGAGAAGTGACATACAACCGGTGTTGCATTTGGGGAAAATGGTGGGGGAAGGATGCTGACTTTTCAAGGCAAGTCTCTGTTCAAATGTGCTGCCATATAACGGACGTTGGCAAGTGAAATACAGCAGTATCAGTGCGTGTGGGAGTGTGACCTGCGGAAACGCGGGTGTGTGAAGCGGTCACCTGCACTGGGTCGTTCATGTTTTACATCCATATGGAAGTTCCCCTTCACCTGATGAAAGCAGTCAGCCTTCTTATACTTGGACACTTCCGCCATCTCTTGGCAATTTAAAGAAACATGGATAAAGAGCAACACACTGAGACCAAAGCTGCCACTAGATGGCGCTGCGGTGAACGTCTGTTGTAATGTGCGGCCATCTTGTCGATGATAAGTATGGGAACGCATGCCGAACATTGTGTCAGTGAAAAAAGTGTTCACCACTAACACGTTTCCAAACCAAACATACCCCACGACCTTCTCCTGGTCACAAAGGAGCCCCATTCCCAGTTTGGTGGTGATCGGACACTCGGTGCAGATTTGTATGGTGGACAAACAAACATACATACACACATCGACTCTGCTTTATATATTAGATTATAGTATATAACTTCTCTCCACCTTCCCTCCTACATCTATAACCTCGGGCAATTAGGTGTAGTAAAAGACAAGCAGGAGTTAAGTTACAATTTAAACAATTATTGATAATTTTCATAAATAATAACAATATGCAAAGTACGTTTGAAAACTGGCAACCATACAACCTGATAAATGGTGATATGTAGTTTCAGGCGGCACACAGACTTGGAGTTATTTAAAATGTCTCTAGTTAACGCATCATTGGTGGTCAGCTTTCTTCAGAACAGGTCGCCTGTCTGTCTCAATATGGCTGCCGAGCTGTGCTCTCCATTGTGTTGTCTTTTCAGTTCATCAGTTTGGTAAGAGAGAGAGAGTGTGAGGGAGTGAGCAAACTTATAGACGTTCTGTCCAACCCCTCCAGCCAATAGGACGCTGCGGTACTTAAAGTCTTCTGATAGAAGCCAGTTTCAAACTGCCATACTTCAGACCAATGGGGGAACAGAACATCTTCACACCTGCCACCCCACAAGGCCATATGTTAAGGTAAAGCTTGGCAGTCAGGCAGTCTGGCTTTCTTATGGGGGTTGAAAGACTTTAGCAGAGAGACACTCTGCAAACTCGTTTAAGGCACTTCCCCCAAATCCTCTTTAATAAAACCCCTGTGTGCGTCCCGGTGTCCGTGTGCGTGTGTCTTCTGGTGAAGTGCGCATGAGCAGCAAGGCCACACGGCATGTGTTCAGTTCAGTCTTCCTGTGCATTCCCTGTGTGTGCAGAGAGAGAGAGAGAGACACACACACACACAGGCACGCGCGCGTGAGACAGACAGACACACACACACAGGCACGCGAGAGACAGACACACATACACAGACACAGAGGCGCGTGCTTAAGAGAGAAACACTCGAGAGAGACAGACAGACAGACACACACACACACAGGCGAGAGACAGACACACACACACACGCAGGCCCGCGAGAGAGACACACACACAGGCGCGCGTTTCCATTGTTGCAATGTTACTTTTCTTGGTTGTTTATTAAAATCTGGATTTTTCAAATGTTAATTTTTTTCCTGTTATTTAAAACTCATTAAAAAAAAGTGTTTTTAGCGAGCGGGTCGTAAGGCTGTAGTGCGAACTCTTGCAGTGTTAGTTTTCTCAGTTGTTCAAGGTTTTCTTAGTGTTATTCAATGTTTTTACATTTAGTTTACTATTACGCTGTGCATTCAATGGTATAATTAACTATATTTGTCCTTAAAAAGTTAAAAAAATATATATTTCCATACAGTTTGTATGGTCTGGAACGGATTAATTGTATTTACATACAATCCTATGGAGGAAATTACTTCGGTTCACGACCAAATCGGGTTACAACCAGAGTTTTGGAACGAATTATGGTCGTGAGCCGAGGTTCCACTGTATTACTGTCAGAGAAAATTACAGGCATTTTATGGAAATACAAACCAGTATTACTGAGAGAGAAATTTAAAGGCAGCACACAATACAGTGACGCATATTACAGCCACATACAAGGTCCCTTGCCATTTAATGGAGACTGTTCATACAAATGTTTATGCACTACTGTTCTAGCGCCCGTTATTGTAACGGGCTTAATGTCTAGTCCTGTCATAAAATTCAAAGAGACTCAGTCCTGATTCGGGGGGAATTTTCTTAAACCATCAAACCATTGCTGTTATTATCAATAATGTAATACTAATATTACATTGCTTGGCCTAAGTTACAAATAAAGACATACAAAATATTTATCAAGTTATATGCAAAATCTCACATCACAACAACAAGTGAGGCCAAATGAGGCTTAGACAATTACCGTATATATTCACGTATAAGTTGGAATCGATCATAAAATCAGACCCTGACGTATATGCTTGTTCAAAAATACGACACTTAATATTTTTTTTTACATCTTCTTGCCTCCTCCAATCTCACATCAGTTTGTCAGACGCATCGAAATTTGTTTCAGCAGCGCGGTTACCAATTTCCTTCGCCACTTTCAAACCCTCGTAGATAAGAGATGCTCTTACGATAAAGGTGTATGAGGTTGTGAGATACAAAAAACAAAAAAACAGTGCAAACGTCTCTTCGAAATAGTGCGGGTATCACCGTGTGGTCACGTAGGTACAATAGAGAGAGAGAGAGAGAGAGAGAGGTTAGGATCACGCCCTGATAGAGCACATTGCCACACCCACATAGAATAAAAAGGCCGTGTGCTCCGTGGTGACTCTCTCAGGTGAGCGTTAGCATATCGGAATCTCTGGGATCAATAGCCTGAGTTTTCCGCTTTCGGCTTATAGGACTAACATTATAAAATACCAGAAATTATACGGTAAAGTGAAGCCTTGACTTATCCGCGGGAAAACTTATCCACGAGTATATGCACTAGTCAAGGCCGTAAATTTTTAAGGGAAAAAATGTAAAGTTGTCCATATTTACGTATGAGTTTACGTATGTTATGTGTGCAGAGTCCTGTGACATTCTCACTTACATTACCAGCACGCAGCATGTCTCCGCTCTCCGGTCTGTATTAAGCCATCAGATCCTGCCGACTACGCCAGGCCGAGGTGTGCGTTTGTGGGTTTGTGGTGCTGCAGTTGGTAAATTTGGCCTCCAGCTCCAGGGATGTGGGTTCAGGCAGCAGTGCATTTTATTTTTTTTACTGTGAAAGAATGCCCGGGTGGGCACAGACAGACGCGACACCACTGATCCACAATACGTGCGTTTATTTTTCCCTCTCCTCTTCACAACACGGTGCACGAACCACCAGTATAAATTTAGATCCCAGTCCTTTCTTTGACTCTTTTCTTCTCCTTTTCGTCTGCCACCTTCACTCCTCAAATCGCAAGCTCTGTCCTCTGCCTCCCGACTCCGGCTTCCCGACTGGAATGAGGTGGCCCCTTTTATAACAGACCCAAATGTGCTCCAGATGATCCCTGATGGTCTTCTTGCAGCACTTCCTGGTGTGGCGGGAGCACTCCGGGTGTACCTGGTTCCTGTTCTGGCAACACTCCCTGGTGTGGCGGAACTGCTGCGTTCCAAGGCTCCATAGTTCTTCAGGCATCCCCGTGGCCATGGGTGCCAACAGGGTTGATCTTCTAAGCTCTGATCCCGTGGCCCCAATGCCCTCTTGTGGTCCAGGAGAGGTATTGTCCCTCTCCCGGTACTTCTAGGCGTCCCGGCTGGGCAGGATCCCTAGCCGTCCGCCACAATACCTTCTCCTCACATTCACATGGGCTTTTCCCAGACCCTCCACCTTCACATGCACAGTTTGTAACTGAGCATTTCAAACTGGCTTGTGTCCAGTGCTGTTTTGATTTATTGGTATTAGAAGCACGACATTTTATATATTTAGAAATGTGCAAATTGTCAAAAACAAAACCCCAACGAGGTGCCGAGTGCTTTTAACAGACGGGCCGTCCCTCCCTTCCAGCCTCCTCTTCGTGAGGCTCATATTGAAGGTTTATTATGCCTGCAGATCATCACACCTATTGTAAGTCTACTCAATTATTCTACAGTTAAGAAGAGCCGTCTTTCTGGTTTACTACCCATTGGCAATTTATTATAAGCGGATGTTACAGCTGAAAACAAACACATTGTAATGCTTTGTTCATGGCGTTGGTAGACGTGAAGTGCCAGTTGATACGAGTGATCATTTGCCAGAAGGGTTGCAGTCTTAGGCTCTGCGTTACTTTACAGGCCAACTTCGTTTATGTTCAATACAAAATAATGCACATGTGGGTGGTCCCGTGAGCCATTGCCCCCACTGTAGTGGGACTGGAGTTCAGTCCTTTAACCTGCCCGCTCTCGGCATGCCAGCCCTGATCACAGCAGATTGCTTTATGTCGGGGACCCCCAACTCCGGTCTTGGAGGGCTGCAGTGGCTGCAGATTTTCATTCTAAGCATTTTCTTAATTAGTGACCTGTTGTTGCTGCTGGTGAACTCCTTTTGAATTCATTTTTATTGACTTGTTTCTTTAAGATCTCTCCCAATTTGAGTGTAGAGTTCATAGTAAGATGAGGACGACACCAACATGGAGTAGCATTTAAATAAGGCAGTTAGGTGGCACAGAGGTGCTCCAGTCCTACTTCAGTCCAGCCATTGGATTGAGATCTGAACTCTGACTCGGCCACCGCAGAACGTTCATATTGTTGTTTTAAAAGACGTTTCTGTTCAACTCTTTGGTGGCTGAATATTTTTTTCCAAAAACGCAGTTTTCTGAAAAGCACCCAAAGCGTTAATTTTACACACAAATCAACCTTAAACAAACGTTACGGTGCGCTGTGGTTGCCAGTTCGCCATCTCTTGTGGCTTGAGCCACTCGCAGGTGGCACGACAGCGAGCAGGCTGCCTTTGCATGGCGCAGTGCAACGCAATCTGCTTTGTACCCCTTATCATTGTAAGCGGCGGTCTTCCCAGGCGAACATTGCCATTGGCACGTCACCTACAGAAACATGTCCAGCGCCACGATCACCTGGGGACTGATCAGCCGATGCCAGTACCTCACTTTCAGTTTCGATCTTGATCTCCAGACCACCTGCATTGAAATACGAGTCCGGCAAGCCAGAGTCCAATTCAGCCATGACATGCAAAATGTTGTCCATGGAGTATTTTGGTTTGTGCATTTGCTTCGATCTCTCGTCAGACGTCGATGCCATTTTTGACGTTGTTTGCTCTTCACTGCTCACCCGAGCACAGGGAATCTCGGTCAAACCAATGGCGCTAACTTCCATTCTAGCAAAGAGAGGCAAACTAAAATGTAAACGCAGGTTTTGTCGCTGTTTACAGCTGATTACCACCCTCAACCCCTGCCGCTGACAAAAGTCGACATATGCCCTGAAAGAGTTAATAATAATAATAATAATAATAAATTGTACTTATATAGAGCCTTTCCCATGCTCATGCTCCCATTTTTGGTGCTGTCTGCATGGCGCCGATGCTGCTCTGCTCTCCCGGTGCCAAGGTACATTTCTGCATTTGCCCAAAGGTGTGCGTGTTGAGCTCACTGGGGATAGATGGGCATTTATATTTTCTGCTAAGTATTAGATCTGAATCATCACTTGCTGAATGGTATGGTTATGTTTTAGACTTTTTTTATCATCTCTTCCTTGTGACAGTGCTGGTTGGCTGCAGGCTCCGTGTTCTATTTAGGAGCCTCTTGAACCCAAAATGTCACATATGGTGGCAGCGGTGGGATGAGCCGAGGCGTTGAGGAACAAAGAGCAGAAGACAGGAGCGGGTGCCAGCCTGTTTTAAGGATCCTGACTTTGCTTTGAGCTACCAAGTGCTCTGCCATATTGTGGTTGTTAAAAGGTTTGGTCAGGTTGGGGCATTTGCACTGGTACAGCACGTTGCCACACCCACCACATGACGAAACACCTCAGCACACCTTGTGACATTGTGATATTTCAGACACCAGGTCCAATCCCCCCTTCCAGAAATGACACCCTAACTGCCACAGCCAGGTGTTACATGGAAGTCCTCTTGGCCTGGTCCAATCACTCAGGTCCTTAGGAAATGAGCCGGATCACCCTCGGGTAATCGCGCCACATGGCCATAGTGCTGTAACTGGCGCTCACTCACAGTGCAGCTAATGTGCCTCATTCGGGACCCCATGAGCAACAGAAAGTCAAACCAGCGGTACACAGGGACTCTCCAAAGAGACACACATGAAGGAGTCCAAATCAAAATTGTGGTAATCCGGGTTGGCTACGGCTGCCATAATCCCTTGAACCCGGATCTGTTGACAGTCCGAGATGAGCCAAGGCAATGAGGACACCAAACTACAAGAGTGAAGTGGCTTTTATTTTCAAAACCCCAAATCAAACAAGGGGTTCAAAAACCCCAAAGTGCAAGAGGTGAAGTGCTTCATAAAAACGAAATAATGAAACCCAAGTGTTTATGGGTTCGGGGGTTTTGGGGGGGCTATACATTGAGGTACACTCGTAATTGTTTTTTGGGAGAAGTGACCTCAAACACCCCCGTCACCCTGCCCCCTGCTGAAAATCCCCCATCATTCAGGCATAGAAAGGAGTGTGGAGTGAATGGGAAGATCGCCTTGAGACGCGACACTCACCTTGCTTGTGACAACTGAGATCCCGGCTGCAGAACAGGAAAGAATAGTAAAGAAAGGCGTAACGAATGGCCCAAGGCAAGGAAAACCAGGACGAGACGCGGCGTTTGGAGCTTACTGGCAGTCAGCACCCACACCTACGGCAACATTCTCTTTCATGACGTCCTGAGCTGACATTTTATGTGTGTTTATGTTAACAAGGCCTTCTGTTACTTGAGTTTACAGTCGGGTTTTAAAAACGTGCCAAGTGAGTGGCGCAGCGACTTGCTCACTGACTCCTTGGAGATCAGGGTTTCAGTTCCTGTCAGTTGTAAATTCGGGTTTCCATCTTTATCTGAGAGATAAACAGCACATGCTCGCTCAGTTCAGTGGCCTAATGTGTGCCCTCTGGCAGACTGGCATCACTTCTAGAACTGGAATCCGAATGCAAACAAAAATAAGGACTGGCCCTCCCCTTGTTGGCATGCAAAACATATTAAATTGTTGAATTTCTGCTTAAAACAAAAACAATTGAAGAAACAACGGCTAACTATCACAACATCCGGTGCCCTCCATAATGTTTGGGACAAAGACACGTTTTTTCCTTTGGATTCCCCCCCCCCCTTCTGCCCCACAAAATGGTGAAAAGTAAACACAAAAAAGAATCGGCAAACGACGGTCAGTGACCATAGAGCTCATGATGGTCACAGATTAAAACGGATGAGCGCCCACAAAGAGGCAACGTGCAAACTCAAGACGCGGGTTCCACATCTGGACGTCTGGGACTTGTGGTCTGCCAGCAGAGGAAGTGACACTAGACGTCCGGGGACTTGGTAAGAGGAGAGGAGACCGAGATTAGTGACAGCACCTCCTGCTGCTCAGAGGTGGCATTACGGATATCGTCAAAGCTGCTCCCCGTTCACGCGTGTCTCACAAAGGAAAAGTGCAGGATTTAGAGAAAAAGGAGAACATGCCAAGTGCACACAGATAGTGAGCAGAGCTCTAGACTGTATGAGACCCTCTGTATTCAAAGCCCACAAGTGCATTGAACCCGGTGGGCTTTCTGACCTGACCCTGGACTGTGCAGCCGCAGACTTGCTCCCGCCACCTTCCAAATTTGTGTCATTTGCTGCCAGGCCTGTCAAGCAAAACCGCACATGTAGGTGGCCAGTGACCTTCTAATTAACAAATTACTGGACGTCTCTCTCTGCCTCTGTTACTTACAGTTACTGATTTACTAAATTTGGATCCACCTTTGTTTAAAAAAAAATCTTATAATAATAATATGATGTCCTGTACTTTGTGTTTATTTTAAGAGCCTAAAACTAAAAGAGAGTTTTAATGACCAGGTTAAGGTTGGTTGGTTGCTTGGCTCTCACTGCCTTTCTGAGCAGCACTGGGTGACCTCAGTCGTGTCTCTCAGTTTTTGAGGCAGGACCAGATCTGAACTCGGCTCCCTATCTGCTGGGCCGCCTCAAGTATCTTCAACATGACAAGTTGTAGGAAGTGCACGTGTGTAACAAAACGCCATCATGCTGCTCGTCAAGCTGGTGGTGCCAGTGGAGCTTTTAAGACCGAATTCCGCTCCTCTTGTTAATTAACAGCTTCCTCATTTCATTACCTGCAAACATAACAACATAATTAGAAGTCACTTAACCCGGCCATGTCTAAAGAAGCCCACTAAATCGCTTGGGTTACACTCGCACGCCGCAAGAAAATAGAAGTCATCCAACACAGTCTAAAATGCAAAGCGCCGCCATCAATCATCTCCCGCCTGTCTTCTTCCTGTGCTGCGGCAGATAATGAAGATTCTCCTGCTTTTCAGCCTTGATGGATATCCAAACCTGTTAGGTGTGCCGAAGCCGTTGGGGTGGCCGCCTGTCGTTAAGCCGTCTAAAGCGAATGTCAGGGTGGATCAAAGATGAAAGTCACTCGGCGCAGGTTCATGTGGAAGTGCGGCCCAAGGTGGATTAGGCGATCCTTTGAAAAACCGTCGAGTCTTAAGCAAGTTAAGCTACCTGCTGCACACGGAGGCTTCACGCTTCATTGTCGGCATAATAACTAGCTGAGCTTGAATGAACTCCAAATAAGTCTGTGCAGGGACACGAGTGTGCGTGTGTGCCTGACTCTGCCCTGCCATAGACTGGCGCCCCCTTCTGCCAGCACAGATGCCAGGGCCGCCACGACCCCGACTTGGCTTAAGCAGGATTGAGGACATGGCTGTGCTCTCTTATGTTACACTGTTTTAGGGCGTCTTCTGTC